>NW_024875746.1:2628-3688 GCF_018340385.1 Cyprinus carpio
GAACGCAGTTTGTCCCGTATTTAGCGCATATGCCGTATGACCACCGGTAGACCACATACGAATCCCCTGCTGAGAATCATTTTTCTTTTGACAAGTGTTTATCGGCAGCACATCGTTCCTCGAGGAGGCTTTGAAGAATAACGGAATCTCCTTCGTGGCTGCTCGCCGGCTTCCCCGGCTTTCACAGCCAGCCGGTCTCGCTAACCAGAAGAAGTTCAGTAGTTTTGAAGCATCCGCTCGACTTCAGCCAATGCTAACAGCCAGAGAATGCAAACAACGTGATTCCAATGACCAGCAAGAAAACGCATTTTACCCGAGGGAAGATTGGTGAACTGTAACAAGCAAGTCGTTTTCTTTAAATGTAGTGGCAAATACCTAGATAAACAATTATATTTAAATAACTTACAGCTGCAGATTCTTAACCTTTGATTATCATTCTTAAACAACAAAACGACCAATGAAGTGTCAAGCACCCAAAGCAGTCCATTAATTCTAAAAGTTATCCTTAATTGTGCATAAGTATCGCATTTTGTACTGTAGTAGGCCTACTGTATAGTTTATTACACACATGCCAAATCAGGTCAGAAAGAGCTTTATTGTCAAGTATGTTTTGCTTTTATACAAGGAATTTGTTTTAGTGTCTGACTTTCCAGAACACAGAGACAACAACAACACACAGATAATAAAAAAATAAGATGTGAACAGATAAATTAAAAATTTGATAAAATAAAGAAAAAAAAAACTGCAATTTTGTGAAATAGCCTATCATTGCAATTTAACATAACAGTTTATATTTTTAATATACTTTAAAATATAATTGATTCCCTGTAAAGCCATGCTAAATTTTTCAGCATCATTATGATCCTTCAGAAATCATTAAATTATGCTGATTTATTATCAGTGTTAGGAAACAGTTGTGCTGCTTAATATTTTTCGGGACCTGTGATATTATTTAAGGATTCTTTGATAAATAAAAAAGTATAAATAACAGTATTTATTCAAAATATATTTGTGTGTGTGTGTGTGTTAAATATACACTACTGTTTTGGTCAGTACATTT
>NW_024875747.1:0-153 GCF_018340385.1 Cyprinus carpio
GAGAATGGACTGCTGAGGACTGGGGCAAAGTCATATTCTCAGATGAAGCCCCTTTCCGATTGTCTGGGGCATCTGGAAAAAGGCTTGTCTGGAGAAGAAAAGGGGAGCGCTACCATCAGTCCTGTGTCATGCCAACAGTAAAGCATCCTGACA
>NW_024875747.1:475-710 GCF_018340385.1 Cyprinus carpio
GTCTAGGTAGGCAGGCCTCTGGATTGCTCTGCGTGGACGTTGAGATGAGGCAGGAGCAGATTTAGATATTTCAGACTCTGGAGTTGCCATGGTAACGACCCGGATCCGGCTCAAAGGACCAATATGAAGGGAAGGTGTGCTGATTTTTAGGCATACTTGGTCATCGCCATGAAGTGTCGGTAAGGGCACGGAGACAGGAACTCCAGTTAATTTATTTTAATATCCATCAAGTTTA
>NW_024875747.1:844-2057 GCF_018340385.1 Cyprinus carpio
GAATTATCAGATTAACATTTAAACTTATAGCATATAAACTTTAGAAACTAAACAGCATATGTAAACATGGGTAGATATACATTAAGTGTAAATCTGACACATTAACCACACCTCTGAACTAATTAGCATTTGAATTAGGCGGAAATATCTCACAATCACAATAATGAGTTAAATATGATGATTTTACGTATACATATTTGGTTTACAGCGCTTATGTTTACATAAACTATCGATCTTGCGAGGCCGCGGATCTTCCGCGCATTTGTCTAATCTTATATATAAACATCTCAACAAATAATCTTAATCAGCATTAACAACACTATACAAGATAAATAAACACTTACTTTTGGTCATTAACGCACACAACTTTGACAGGAATCAGGAGAAAACAACACACGAACCATCTCTTTCTGACCAAGCAAAACTAAGCTTAAAGGTTCTACTTTAATAGTCATCCAACAACACAGTGATTTGATTGGCTGTCCTGTTGCGTGATCAGTTCATGATAACTACGGTGGCCTGGATGCTTGTTAACTTGCATGCCTAAGAGTGTCCAGCAGATGGTGCAGTTGACGTTCCTCTTCTACAATGAAACTGAAACCAATCGGCCTACATAATGAGCTTTCCTTCATTGACCTGGAGCAGGTGGTGGTTGCCCTCAAAATGACAGAGACCGTGAGTATGGACCAACTCTATGAAGAGTTTTGTGCTAGTAAGGAAGAAATAAAGAAAGCCACACAGGATACCACAAAATCCACCAGTGAGAAGTGGGTCACAGTTTTCCAAATTCTAGGGTAAGCCAACTTGATCAACATGTTCAGGATTGTTTAATTCGTCCTCAGTGTGCCAGGCTCAAATGCCTTTGTAGAGAGGATTTTCTCTCTGATGAACATTAAATGGTCAGACTCAAGAAACAGATGCAGCACAGAGCTCATCAAAAATGAACTTCAAATAGCTGTGATCTGTGACCTGTCATGTAAGGACTTTTCTCTGGCTGCACAAAAGGACAAAAGACTGCTTGAATCGGTCAAGGGTAGCCAAAAATATCCATGGAAAAAGTAGACTTGGTTAGCAGAGGCATGCCCCTCTTTTCTTCTTTTGCACTTAAATGTTTTATTTTGTCAAGTTTTGTTTTCCAACTTATATACTGTATAGTTTGAGTGAATAAGAATGTGAAGAATTTATTCCCCACCACTGTTTGTGTGCACAGAGG
>NW_024875747.1:2251-16982 GCF_018340385.1 Cyprinus carpio
AATATCTTCCTTTGTGTTCGGCAGAACAAAGAAACTCATACAGGTTTGGAACAACTTGAGGGTGAGTAAACGATGACAGAATTTTCATTTTTGGGTGAACTATTCCTTTAAATTAGCTATCATTATGACAAATGGCTCAAAAAATCATACACTGTATTTTCGCAAAAAAACAGCCCACCTTTTGTCCCTCATTTTATAGTGACAAAGTTGGCAACCCTAGTGTGTGTGTGTGTGTGTGTGTGTGTGTGTGTGTGTGTGTGTGTGTGTGTGTGTGTTGACAAATCTTTCGCGATGTCCTAACAGCCAGGATTCCCACACAACACGTCCGCTAAAGTCCGATTCGCGACCTAATGTCTCCTTTGAGCGTCAGTGTCTGAATCGGTGTATAACAAATCATTACTTCTTAGAAGAACATACAGATCTGAAATGAGAAAGTATGTGTGCTTACCCCATTTAGCAAGAGTGTTTAGTAAAATTTAGCCTTAATAATCCACAGTATGTATAGGCCTATGACAATGTGTAGTAAATTACCTATAAAATCATTTAGTTTAAAGTTAGACTGGAGTGAGATGAAACTAGATCAAACCACAAAGCAAGCTGTTGCTAGCTAGCTGCTAATTTTATTAAGTTTTATATGGTAAAAAATTACACTATTACACCTTTTAACGCTACGTTTTTAATGCTACTTTTTAATTGATATGATTATACTAAAATAATTATCAGGTCTATCAAAAAAGGATTTTATCTTTCAAAACTATAAAAGCCAGTCGTGGAAAAATCACAGCTTTTTTTTTTGCAAAGAGGGCAATAAAGGATGACAGTGAGAGTGACAGGTAATATCTGTGTCTGATAATTGCATAATTTGTAAATAGATAAATTGTGATACCTTTGCTGTGTGTGGATGACCATGTCGGTCAGCCACCACCGAAGACCAATTTTGACCCAGGAAAAACCCTGCTTGATCAATGCAAATTCCAGTTGTTAGTTCCTGTCTCCATTTGGAGGATGTTTGTCTTGCTCTGAGTACTTAAGGACATGTTGAAAGTAGATCAGGGTGTTACTGTAGACAGATGAGCCTGCAGTGTGGAGTGTGTCTATACTCTCCATACACTCTCAGAAATAAAGGTACAAAAGCTGTCACTGAGGCTGTACCTTTTCAAAAGGTACACTTTTGTACCTATTGGGTTCTAATAAGTACAAATATGTACCTTTAAGGTACCAAATATGTACCTTTTGAAAAGGTACAGCCCCAGTGACAGCATAATTTATTCATTGTGAGGCAAACATCTAGCGACACAAAATTAACGCATGCTGAGATCGATTACATGGTAAAAGTATACAAATATACTCCGAAATGAAGCAGTCAAGCCTTTTTTTCTAAATAAATCTACACTAGTTGTGCTTAATGTCATATCTAATGATGTGTTTTGATATATTAATATGAAAATAAATGTAGCCTAATTTGGTTATGATGGTAAGATGTATTTTTTTTTTCTTTTTTAACCATAATCATGATATTATAACTGCTGTGTCTTGTTCACTTTTCTGTGAACAACTGCGCATAAATCATAACTGGGACTGATGAAATTCAATAATAACGGCAATCACACTTAACAAAGGCTCATATATGAATATTGTTTTTTTCATTTATGAAGAATTATAAGCGGGTGTATGATGTGATTTAGCCTATGCACATTTGTCCGAAAGCCTGGCAGTGATCACTAGGCTAAAGTTTTATATTGTTTACAGAGAGGATGCGCGCTCTCATCTTTTTTTCTGTTAATTATCACGTTGCGGGCGTGTCTGTTTTTCTTCAAAGCACCAACTAAGTTTAGTTTCGTTTATGAAAATAACCTTGCTCCATACCAGAGTGTGAATTACCCCACCATAATTGGGGGGTACTGCTCCTTCACTTCTTCTATGACTATCATGGTCCACTACCATATCAATCCCCACCGTGATCGCCAAGTGCAACATGTGTTGTGCAACACACATACAAGGTCTAAACATGCAACAAACTGATCATCAGTAGGCTACAGAATATCTCATTGTTATTATATATCCAAAAGAGGACTGTTTTCATCAACTCAAAAGCTAGAAGTTAAGTGCACTGAAATACCATTCTAATTAAAAGTAATACCTTTACAAGAAGCCATATAAAAATATGAAATAATAGAATGTAAAAACAATACTAACCAATTAAAAACAAATTCAAATACTAGCATGTACTATTTAGCCTAGGCTACTTGGCTCTTTTTGTTTCCATGTTTCACTGATATTATGTTTGTTTTCAAATTCAGTTTAGTTTTAATTAGTTTTTAAAGTGGGTTTTTTGAAAATGCTTAGTTTTAGTTTAGTTTTTATTAGTTTTAGTGTTAGTTTTAGTCACATCTTCTATACAGAATTCACACCCATACAAATACCACAGCTGTACAATTTTCACACCCTACTAAATTTACCCTATACAGTCAATAGCCTACTCGATCTGGATTGAAGCAGCAAACATTCAGCGTAAAAGTAAGAAAAAATGACAAAACATTATTTAATATTTGAATCACAGCTTATATAGTGTTTTGATATCGACAACCACAACCAAAAAGTGCATTTTACCTCAAACTTACGACTGGTTAACTTTCTAAAGAAGGCTCAATCGCTCCTCGGGCCGACATTAACACACTGACAAAATTATATTCAGAATTTAAAATATTTTTATATCACTTTTTAATGTGTGATTGTGTAAAGGTGTTCACGAGATAGAGATACCAACCTTTCGTGAACTTGCTTTCAACGTCGAACGAACACTAGTTCTCATGGAGACGTGGTGTGCACGGAGGGGAGGGGCTGTGTGTGTGTGTGTGTGTGTGTGTGTGTGTGTGTGTGTGTGTGTGTGTGTGTGTGTGTGCGCGCGCATGTGAGAGACTCATGAGTGACAGAGAGACGGCGGGAGAGCAGTTTTCATTTTTTCGTTCGTTTTCGTTAACGATTATAACCTTGGACCCCCCCAAAACTGATATTTCTGTCCCTTTGTAATTCAAACTATTCTCCATACTATGTATTTTCCTGAAAGTCAGGTATGTATCTTTTACTCTTAGATTTAGAATTAGATGTCTTGTATTTATTTCATTTGATATTTCTGAATTGACTGTAATTGGGATAATACATATTTACCTGACTTTATTCTGACTTACTCTGAGATTATTGACTCTAGATTACATTAAATCCATTACACACAAATCTGTGCTCATGTAAGTAACGGACTAAAATGATCTAAATAGAGTGAGCCTCAACCTCTGATTATTGTAATATTATTCTAAATAAGTGTACATGGCATGATTATATAAAGTTTCCATTAGATGAAGTTAAGTTGGTCAGCTTGATTATGTGGTCATGACCTCTGGTTAGATATTCTTATCTTAAGTGTGTTCAGATCTATGGGGACTAAATAATATATTCTAGATCGATATATTCTAGGTCCGGCCTTCTAGAATATGAGTCAGTCGCCTCTGTCTAATGACCAAGACTGACGAGTTTGTGAGTATGAGATCCGTATATCCAGCTGGTACAAGACTCATAGTGTTATATGAATACGATTAAAAAGATTCAATAAGATTAAAGAGTTAAATAGAATAATCAGATGTCTAGATAAATTATACTATGAATGATCAATAATAATTGGCTTTCTAACCTAAATTCGAGGTAATAATAAAATGGAGTCAGATTAGAATTTAATTAAAATTCAATTTATTTGCGCACTGAAAAGACTGAATAACTTAAATTCCTCCATTCAGTTTAGCTTTAACTACATGTATACCGTGTTTTTACTTTGTGAATTATTATAGATTATTATGATTGATCGTATTTTATTTTCATTATAGGCTATATGCAATGTGATCTTTAAAAAACAGCTATGACCTGCGTTTTATATTTATTCACACAAATGCTGGAATCTGCTTTCAACTAAAAGCTTTTTATATAAACTTAATATATTTAATATTAATTTCTGAATTACATTAAATAATAAAACGGCAAATTATAGATCCCATTTTATTGATATTTCAATAGTACAAGCTTGTTATGTTGAACTATTCTTGTACACACAGGCGCTGTATGAAACAGGACATAAATTATTGAATGAAAAGGCTTTCTGTTACCACATGTAAATGTCTAAAACCTTTGTTTATTTGAGAAATATATCTAACAAACTTCATCTAACTGCAATACAGACAGCAGACAGTGCACGAGAGACGTGGAATCAGTGACTGCAGTGCTGCTCGTCTTTAACTCCTCCCTCGACTTCAAGCTGCATGTCGGCGATCGGTATTCGGTAAGTTCATCTGAGATGCCAGACGCCTCTCCTGAGAGAGGACGAGAATAGACAGCAGCAGTGTCTCTATCCATGCTGGTGGGACAGCGCCTAAAAATGAGGAGGTGCGCGTCAGGGTGCAGCGAAGGGTACGGCGTATGGTACACGTCAATGCGTATGCTTCGCCGTACCTACGCGCACCCGACGCAGGCATAACTTGCTGGCGGAAATGGGAATACATCTCGGTTACGTATGTAACCACGGTTTCCCCTGAATAGGGGGTGAGATGCTACGGTGACACGTCACCGTATGGAACACTGCTGATTGTGACGAATGTCTGAAGCCCTATACCATCCGCCGGTTTTATTGGCCAAATAAGCGCTTGTAGCACCTCCTTACGTATGCGTACGCATGGTATACCTGAGTGCCAGCTGGCGGCTATTTGGTCAGATTTCATGAACTGAAGAAATGCTATCAAGGATGCGGAACGGCGGGACGCGGCATCCTGGTTCCCTATTCAGGAACCGGTTACATGGCGTAACCGAGATGTTCCCCTTTCATGGAAGTTCACTTTCCGATGCTGCGGTGACGTCACCGTGATATGGGAACCTATACCATAGCAATGCCTGGCGATGTACCTGATAGTTGGGATCCAAGGAAAAGCATCTGCTCAAGCGGATAGAACCGGAGGCAGGAGCCATCCTCACATCCAGACTGTAAAAAACTTGACAAAAGTGCTCGGAGAGGGAACCATCCTGCCGCCGCCTTTGGACATCATATATAAGAGATCCACTGAGAAATGATTTCGATGAAACCACTGCTCTCGTGGAATGAGCTCAATTTTTCTAAGCGAAAGGCGAGATCCAGCAGCGCCTCATAAATGCTAAAAGATATAGTCTCCACCAACCAATGGGACATGCGCTGCTTTGTGACAGCACAGCCTCTATTTTGTGTCCTAACAGACAACAGCTGGTGGGACTCACGCCATGGAGCTGTTAGTTCAACATAAGTCTTCAGCACTCTGACGGGAAAAGACTCAAGATCTCCTAGCCCCCGCCTCAGCAGGGGTAAAGCTTCCAAGACCACTTGTTAAAGTGAGAAAGGGGTTTGAGAAAGACCTTAGGGACATAGTCAGGTACCGGTTGCAGCTTGGTACTTCCACACAAACCCTGGTGAAAGAGTCCATGCACGAGGCCAAACAGAAAACCTGCAAAATCCCCCAACTCTCATGAGGAGGATAAAGCCACAAGAAGAACTGTCTTTAAAGTAGGATATTTTATTTATTTATTTTCAAAGGGCTCAAGCGGATGTTCTAGATAGGCCTTTCAAAACAATGAATAAATTCCATGAAAGAACTTCGTGCAGGGTGGGAAAGGCCTTAGCCGTCACAAGCCCTGTATAAGCAACTGACTCAGCGGATGATGGCCCACTGAAGTACCATCTAGCCATACCGTGGTTGCTGAAATGGTTGCCGTAAGCTCAGAGAGGCTGGTGTTACTTCATCAGAAAACCAGTCCCCGTGGAAGACTTTCAGTACTTTGAAGTACGGGGCAGGAAACTGGATCTAGAAGTATGAAATTCCACATCACGCGATATTAAAGCAATAGTTTCCATTGACAGCAGCCAGCGCTCCTGCGTAGAAACGGCCCTAACACTAAGTACTACCCTCGGTGGTGCCAACTGAAAAACCGGGACATATAAACTCACCTCCCTCAAAGCCAGCCACCCACAGCTTTCCTAGATCTAGCCTTGGTGCCGAAGTCAGCCCCCCTGCGGGCTTGGGGATGGTAGGGTGCAGGCTGAGGTGACACTCCACGAGGAGAAACCCTTCAGATATGACCAGATCCGCAAACCCGGTGGATTATTGGCTCACGTGTCCCATTTGGGGGGGCAACACCTCCCTTCCCCTTGCCAAACTCCTGTCCGGAGGAACACTTCATTCCCGGATTCCAAGTGCCGGGGGACGCAGACCACTTTCGGATCGACAATCTGTTCTGAGACCAAGAAGAATTATCATAGCCAGCCTGCACGGGGTGAGGCGTAATCCTCTTCTGATTCAGATGCGACACAGCCGCCATGTTATCTGACCTGTTTATATGCTTGGCCGGCGTTGATATTAAGCCATCCATCACTCCGTAAGCTGGGAAGCGATGACCAAACAGTTCCCCCAACTGGTCCAAGACGCGTCCGTCCGTGCGCCAGAATCTTCGCGGGGAAGCCGCGAATCCAGCTGAACTCCAGTTGAAGGAATTTAAGCTGAGCATCCCATGGTTTTAGGCGACGCTCCACCTCCGTGTCACGGGGAAACCATTACAATGCGCAGCGAGGAAACAGGGGTGAGAAATGTTTTTTGACTTTTCATCAACCACTGAAAATAGAGCGTAATGAAAACAAGCAGAGCGGATTAGGGATACTATCGCCAGGCCAAAGTCTGAGGCACAAACTCACCGTCTCACTGCGGCGACCTGCTATGAAATGGAAGCGCGGGCATGGCGTGAGGAGCTGAGCTGCGGGGAGAGATAGTCTTATTGTCGCCAGCGCAAAGAGTCAAGTCTATTCCAAGAAGGTTATCCGCTGAGAGGGGGTAAAAAGCACACTCTGGAGTGAGTGCGCAAGCCCAGGCTGTTTAGATGATTCAGCACAAGATCCCATGGGAGTGTGCTTGAGTCTGCGATTGTGCTAACACCAGCCAATCATCCAGGTAATTAAATACGCGAACGCCCTGGAGCCACAATGGGGCCAGAACTGCGTCCATGCATTTCAAAATACTCAATGAGCCAAGGCTAAGCCGAAGGGAAGAACACAGTACAGATACGCTTTGCCCTCTAAAGCGAATCTGAGGAACTTCCTGTGTCTCTGATGATCTGAATATGAAAATATACATCCTCAGATGATAGTGGCTCGCTCTTCTTTGGTTGAGTCTGAGACAAAGGCAGAGCTTTACCGTTCTTTATGTTCTTTCCCCTCATCCTGATTGAATTCAAACAGCGTAAATTGCCACTTTTTTTTTGAACAAAAATAAACCAAACCACTGTTTCCATCTGAGAGGGGTGTACTTTATAGCTATTCCCAGCAGAGACAACACGTTTCCTTTGGTGCGTACCACATTTAGTTTGTGTATAATCCTGAAAAGCATATCCACAGCAGGATTAAATCAACAAATTGTGCATAACACCCATAGTGAAAATGCCGGGCAAGCGCTACCCTGCGGCCCGGAAAAACGTAGTGGTTTCCAAGCCTCCGCCTGCAGAGTTCCCACATGCATTAAATGTCCTGAGCACGCGGTAATAGCTCACAGGCAATCAGGTACTATGCAAGGCACAGTGCACTCGATCAAACGTCGACCAGCTTTTCGTTGTGGAAATTCTGATTTTTCAGCGTACTACAACGCAGGATTAATCGAAAGAAAGAGTAAACCATCGGGGTAGCCACCGCCGCGTTCTAGCTGAGACCGCGGCCGGGCAGCTGCTGTTGATTGCCCGTCTTTCATAAAAAAGGGCTGCTTGGGCAGCCTCTTGTGCCGTTTGGCCTACAAAGCTCTGCAGCATGGGATCTGTGCAGAGCTTGACGACCCGGGAATATGAGAGACGCTTCAATGATCGTTGTATTCCAAATGATTGCTCGAGTGGTATTCCTTTGCTGTGTGCCATGTCAATGTATTGACGTGCGGGTGACTGCAGTTGAGAGGGCTTTGGATGTCGCGTTAGATTATCCAGATCAAACAGCGCCTCTCTAGATGGATCGGGCCAGCTCAGTCCCTGACGAACAGGGCCGTAATGTATATGGATACTGCTGTAAGGGCCGATTGAGGGACGACTGAGGCATTTTGCCGTTTCATAACTCTACTGGAGTTTTCTGCTAGCTCGTTCGTGCAGTTGGAGATTTAGCCTAGTTAAGTGGCGCCTCGACCAACTGAAGCATCCCGTAGATAGAACGGTCATTGCGTCGGGCAGAGTATGTTCTTAGCAGCCACTCACGTGCCAAACCCGTTGCCCGCGAAGCTTTTACACAGCCTCGCTGGTGTGTGATCTCGTTATCGCTAGAAGCCCGCCATCAAGTGAAGAAGGTACATTTGTCGTAGATTAGACGCCAACTCTACATCCGCTTCGATGAGGAGGGCGGGCGACTGAGAGGATGAGGAGACCTAAGTCCAAGGCGGGCAACCACGAAGCTTGGCTCAGATAACGTTTCGGGCTAAAGAGAGTGTCCACTGGTGTCAATCGGGCGCAGCATATTCGCTGTATAACCGACGAGTACCGCCATCCGGTCAGCAATGGGTGTGCTTAAAACCCGCTGCATTCGTGACGCGCATGATTAAGGATGCTTACAGAACTCACAAATACCATACATGGTGAGAAGGTGGCGGGGGAAGGAATTCTCCTTCATTGCGGAGTTTGTTTGTCATTTTCATCCTACCGGTTCTTGTGAATGGAAGGGTAGCGGCGCACGGGGTTGAGGGGATATTTTATCTCTACCATTAGCGGTGTGGTAACCACATTCAACAGCTCATGAGGAAAGAGGGGGAGGACGCGTTTTATCCTGTCCGCTCGGAGGGAGAGAACCCGCATTGTGCCGGACAGAGAGTACCTCTGAGGTCCGAAGCGCGGGTAGACAAACATAGTTTGTAAAGCAAATCTGCTGATTTTAACGCACTTTCGAGTGGGGAAATGGCGAAGTGGAAAAACTCCAGCACATCATTGTCCTCATAGTCAAAGCCGCGCACATGCGCCCCAAACCACCGCCTCGTCTGCGGCGCCTGCGACAACCGCCAGAAAGCGTAGCACGGGGGGGTTAGGCCTTGAGGCGACCTAGAAAAATACACTCCGGCGCCAGAACTGGCCATGACTATCACAGAGAGAACATGCAGAGAGGCTGCTAAAGCGAACCTCTCATGAGTGCCTCCCGGTGATAAACCCGTTAAGAGGCCTGGCTTTACTCAAGACTCATTGCAGTCGCGAAGAGGAGTTGAACACTGCTCAAGAAAAAAAAAGCCGCTGAGAGCGGCGAGATGGTTTTCCTTGAGGGCACAGATGATTCACTCTTTCCTGAAGGAAATGAAATCTGGCGAAATGGCGGCACTCCAGGTATACTGCAAAATGCTTTGCGTACGCCAAGGTGGTGCCAAGTGGCTATTTGTATGGAAATTGGCGGGGATGGTATAGGGCTTCAGACATTCATCACACCGAAAGGTGTTCCCATACGGTGACGTCACCGCAGCATTGAAGTGACCTATGAAAGGGAACCCTGCTTCGTGTCAGAACGGAAGTTGCGTGACGTCATGTGAAAAGGGCCTATTGGGTGGACTTTACAGTCATTTGTGTAAAAAGGAGGAATGTTTGTTCAGAAAAAGAAAAGATGCACATGGCATTGCACTAAATCACAGCATAAACTGTTTGGTCAAATAAGTTTGAATGAAGGTTGTTTGTGCAAAATATACATGAAATACTGAAACCGTGAACTTGCTACAGTCTCTTATGCAGTTCTGCATTCAAACAGAATAATGACTAAAGTGAATTATTTCAGTACTTTATAAGAACAGATGTGGCTGATGCAGAAGAGTATAAGAGAAGTGTTGAGCCACAAATATTGATGTAAATGATCATTAAACAGATGTGAACATGAAGACTCACCTGATACAGTCAGTGTAACAGCAGCACTGATGTGTGATCTCTGTGAGTCTGATCTCTCTCCTCTACAGCTGTATTCACTGTAAGACTCATCAGCACTGAAACTGTACTCTGCTGTTGTTGTTGTTGTGTATGGATTGTGAGGGTTTCCATCTTTAAACCAGCTGTATGTCCACTGAATGTCTCCTGCTCCCTGTATGTCACATGTGAGAGTGACTGTCTCTCCTCTGAACAGACGCTCATCTGGACTCTGCTCAATACTGGTTTTGAGATCTCTCTGTATTAATACACATATGAGTATTGATATTGATGAAACATCAAAACATCATGAGCACTTTTCCTTATGTGAATTAAAGAGTGCTGAATTTATTTTGTAATGTGATGAGGTCATGGGACTGATACTACAGTTTGAATTCTTTATTGTTTCATAATGTGACTTGTTGCACATACTATTAAAAGGTATTATGCAGAAAAAAAGTATATACTAAGTTATGTGAAATAAACAAGAACAAAACTACAGTCATCATAATAAAGTAAGTTCAGGAGGACAATGAAATTCAACTCACCCTTCACTGAGAGAAAAACAGAGTTTGACTGTGATGAGACTGATCTTATCTGTCCTCTACACCAGTACTGATCCTGATCAGATGTAATTACTCCTCTGATAGTGAGAGTGTCTCTGTTCCAGTGTAACAGCATCAGACGACTGTGTAACAGGACACTGTCTTTTACCACCATATCTCCACTATAGGTCTGGTAATATGTCCAGTCATATCTCCCACTCAGGGGTCTGGTTAAATGTCCCACTCAGGTGTCTGGTATATGTCAGTTCATATCCACTGCCATATGTATGCGTCATTTACTCCGGGTCCAGTTACTGTGAGTCCAATCACACACTTCAGAGTGACTGTCTCTCCGTGACTACCAGGACTGTCTGGAGTCACAGTCGGTAGATCTGGGTGAATTGGAAAAGAAAGAAGACGGAGCTCTTTCAGTGAACTCCGTCAGAAAAATGAATCTGATCTACTCTGAAGTCATGTATTTGTGGTGGACACTTGATGTTAAAGAAGAGAGAGATGTGGAGAGGAGAGTGATGGTCTCTTCTTTGTCTGAACAATCCATACAGGTATAGTGTGATTTTCACATCAGATCATTTCTGATCTCTTTAACTTAATGGTGCATGACAATGCTATGCTGTGAACATCAGAGCCAATAGATTCAGTTTGTTCATCTGAATAACTTAGCACTCTTTAGAGTTGCGGGTTTACAGTGATATTCAACTCTTCCTTGGGTCATATATAACCCCCAGACTTTGATTATCAGAGTAGGACTGATCATATAAAGAAATATACAATTTTAATATTACAAGCTCACATCTAATTTTTTCTCTGATAGTGAGACTGTCTCAACTTTAGCATTCTCATGCTGTGTGTCGCCTGAAATTTGGTACTGTCTTTATACTACTCATATCTCCAGACACAATTAGTCTCAATCACACACTTCAGACTGGCTGTAGGATTTTAATGAATACAGGGAAAAACTGACTTACAGCCGTGTAGATCTAAATAAATCTGTGAAGAACTGAAGACTTGGACATTGCTTATGTGTTAGGGATAGAAACATGATCTGATCATCTGCAGAGGTTAGTGGGGAAAAACTTCCAATGACGAATAAGGTAAGGAGAGAAGAAAGGGAGGATGACCACATATATCCAGTATAGAGGTCCATTAAGGACTACATTTTCTCAACTTTCTCACTTCATTTTTCTTGGGGGATGCCTAACTTTCTCCTCACCAATTATGTCTATTATTATGGGAATTCTAGTGAATAACATCTGTAAATACATTTAAAGTGAAAAAATGTGTATTTTTGGGGCGGTCGGTGTGGGGGGGTTGTCACAATGTACATTAAATTCGACGTGGCCAGAACCTCCACAAAACCCCCTGTAGATGTTGATGTCTAGTCATGTCAGAACACCTTCAATTGTTGTGCATGTATGAACTGATTTTATTTGCAAAAGCAAAAAAAATGCTGCTGCTACAGACGTGTGTGTGAAAAGTGTTGAGCCTGTGTAATGTGAGTGAAGTGAACATGATCTTTTTCCATGTGTGAATTTGTATCCCTCACCAGTCCTTCATTTAGTGTATGAAAAATTCTCAGATGTGTGATCTCTAGAGTTTGATTCTCTCCTCTATATGCTAATTTCTAAAAAATGCTTTCTGTGCAGAACAAACATATGGTGTTGTTTGTGTTGTGTGTGTGTGTGTAGGTGTGTGGGTGAGAGTGGTGTGTGTGTGTGGTGGTGTGTATGAGACCAACAGGTTGTTCTGCACTTTGTATTTCAAGCTCTGTGAGAGTGACTCTCTCTCCTCTTAAATGTATGATTTTTATTTTTTTCAGATTTAATACTGGATTTTTTTGACAACCGTAAAAATAAAAAGAGTAGTATATATAGTATAATATAATAATATATATCTATATGATATATATCTCATTATCTATCTATGTATAACATACTGTATGATATGCAAAAACTATTTTTGTTTCAACACCACATAGAACAACCAAATCAAGCCAATATTTAACACAGTTTAGATCAGCTTATTAGGAAAAGTCAGAAAAATCTTATGCACTGAGATGAAAGGAACACTAAGGTAAATTCACAAGGGAGTCTTTATGGACTACAAAAGAGACATTAAGGCAGGGTTATTCAAAAACCCTGCATTAAGAGTTTAAAAGCAAACCCTTAATGTGACTTTTAAATAAACAAATTGCAGCATCTTATGGAAGCATATTGTTTGGTTGTGCTTTGTTCTGTGTCGATCAGGTTGCTCCTGTGTACACTGGAATCGAGCACCCATAAAATGGCCACGCATAGGGGTACAATGTATGGTCTGAGTACTGAAGGAATTTTCTGTATTTATTTTTTTACCTGTACTTTATATTTCACACTGTATTGTGTTGTGTTCTAGTGTTAACAGAAATGCTGTAAAATTATTGGATAATGTCCTGGAAGAAAATTACCAGTATCTCTCTCTCTCTCTCTCTCTCTCTCTATAATGATGTTAAACATAAATATTGACAGCGAATCAAAACCTACTTATGAGAAATATACTGCATTCATTTAAAGATCTGGCTTACTTGTTAGTTTGTGTTGATTATATAAAAACAGCTTCCAATTATTGGCAAAAACTACATAAAACATTGCAATTTATACTTAGTCTACAGTGTTTTATTTACAATATTCACATATTTTAAGAGTGTCATAAACTTCCAAGTCAATAAGTCAAAAGTCATTAGTCAAATAAGCTTATTTAAGAGGACACTGATATTAAACTCACCGATCACTGAGAGAGAAACAGAGATTGATTGTGATGAGTTTGGTCTCTCATCTCTCAGTCCTCTACACCAGTACTGATCCTGATCAGATGTAATTACTCCTCTGATAGTGAGAGTGTCTCTGTTTACAGTGTAACGATCAGACGTCTGTAACATTACACTGTCTTTATACCACTCATATCTCCACTCAGGTGTCCAGTCATATCTCCAGTCATATGTTTGGTCAATTCTCCATCTCCAGTCACTGTGAGTCTCAATCACACACTTCAGAGTGACTCTCTCTCCAGTGAATACAGGACTCTTTGGATCTACAGTCAGTTCAGTTTTGGGTAAATCTGTTAAGAAAAAAAACATAAGTGACAAACAGTTCAAAGAAAATAATTATATTTGATTTTACAGTACTATAGACTTATAGTATAGTTTATTCATAGACTTTGTCATCTTTCATAACATTGAATGTGTTTTGTTTTTGTGGTGTGATTATTTTTCTGATGGGAGTGTTTTCTGGAGGCTCTGGCTCCGTCTTTTATTCTCATGATAGTCATGAATATCACCTGTAACCATAGCAACAGTAAACTACAATTAATATTAGTTAATAATATTAATAATACACTCAAGTCATGATTTGGTTTGAAACAGATACTGATCTCACAATGTGATACTCACATGATACTTCAAATAAAAATAGAGTAAAAATGGCAGGTTTTGTTATTAATTAATACATCAATGGCTTATGATTAACAATTAACACAAAATAATGTTCACTGAAATGTTACATTTGGTGTTACATCAGGAATGGACTTGAAGAGGTTTTTCTCTCTCATGCAGAAAAAAAGGCTTGTTAAAAAGGCTTAAAATTATATTTAGTGATGTGTCGATTATAGATGTTTTATTTCATCCCAAATATCATCTCTTACTGGTGAAGTTTGCTTAACCCCTGCAGGCGCTTTCTTCAGCTCATACAGAGCTAACTCTGAATCTAAAGTACATTCAGATGGTCCTTTTCCCTCCAGTAACTGAGGGTTCCTACTCAATTTATATTCCCTATACCTCCTTCTTTCTTCTGACAAATTTGAATTACTGTGCACTTTAACAAATGTTTCTGATAGCGCCTCCGCTTTTCCACTGTCTGATAGTTCTAAGTCTATAATTATACACTAATACAGGTATGCTGCTGTTTCTTTGCTTCCCTCCCATTTTTCTCATCATACCCCATACTTCATTCATTTCAATATCTTCCCCAATATTGTCGCAAAATTCCCTCCAATAATTTCTCTAAGATGTCCGTATTACTCTCCTCACTATCACCTGTGCTCTTTTATAATGAATAAAATCGTTATAGTTAATACTGGCCTTCTTCTTACCTATTACTTTTTCAGTAGTACTCTGAAAAATTTCGCATAACTTATAATTAAAAACCTCTACATCTTTCATAGACTTACTAAATTCAGATATTCTGTTA
>NW_024875748.1:0-295 GCF_018340385.1 Cyprinus carpio
TAAAAATATCAGTTGAGACTCTTAAAACAGCAGATTCAGTAATGTGTAAACCTTTGAAGCCAGATTGAAATATATCATGAACAAAATTAAAAGCCAAATAAAAATGTAGTTGAGTCAGTACAACTTTCTCAAGGATCTTACAGATAAAGGGTAGATTAGAACTAGGACAAAAATTGGAAGGATCCAGTTTATTTTTATTTATTTTTTTAAAGATTTGGCATCACCACAGCATATTTAAGACTGTTAGGGGTGGAACAAGTATTTGTTTTAACCAATTTGTTAATAACCAATAACA
>NW_024875748.1:935-1011 GCF_018340385.1 Cyprinus carpio
TTGAATTTTTTTAAAATAAAAAAACCATGGGTTAAAAGACACCACAGCAAACATGAATGTTAAAATTGCCCAACAG
>NW_024875748.1:1206-1300 GCF_018340385.1 Cyprinus carpio
CTGTAACAAATTAGCTCAAAGTGAGATGTAGATAATTAATCATAACGGGTTATTATTAACTACATTCATCTTCAGGAATTACTTGTAGCATTAT
>NW_024875748.1:1358-2125 GCF_018340385.1 Cyprinus carpio
GAAGTAAAATAATTTCTCTGGCCACGAAAATTAATTTTACTACTAATACATTGCTCCCAGAGCATGTAACGAAACCGGAACGTTAAAGTGACCTCGTCCTGTGAGCAGCAAACACAGACAAAAAAGTGTGAATACATATGGGTGTTTATTAAACTACACCACAGGGGAACATAACATCTAACTAGACACAAACTACACACATTGAAACATAGATGCCAACGCAAGGAAGGCATGGATAGAGAGAGAGAGAGAGAGAGAGAGAGAGAGAGAGAGAGAGAGAGAGAGAGAGAGAGAGAGAGCGAAAGCAGAGAGTGAGAGAGCGAGCGAGCGGCCACGCCAAGAAGAGAGAGTGGAGAGTCAGCGGCAGTATTTACTCATAGCAAACCAAATCACAAACTGTTAAGAACCACATCAAAGAATCTCATCACCTTAATTAAAAGGGGGTCAAAGCCTAGAAGCGCATCTAAATAGTTAACAATCGGTTACTTGCATTGGTTCTGCAGTTGCTGAGTAAAGTAACCCGTGCATGTATAATGCGAGATTCCTGTTGAACTGTTAGAGTGAAACCTTCGCTATTTCATCCATGGGTTGACTGCTCCGAAGTGAATCAACAAAGTTGCTGAAAACTCCCAGAAGGGGAGTCACGAGGTGTCCAAGGTGATGGGTGTCTCCAGGGAACCGCAAGTTAAGAAGAAGGGCTTTTAGGTGTGGAAGAGGTTTTATCTGGTTTCCCAGTAACACCCCTTTTGGTTGGATTGACCAATAAC
>NW_024875749.1:0-553 GCF_018340385.1 Cyprinus carpio
TGTTGTTTTTGTTTTTTTTAAGCTATCTAATTTTTTACATGTTTATATTAGGTGTGTAACAATCCATCAATACACGATCAAATGTCTGATGATAAAATGTATCGATGCCATGCGTAAAATACCGATATCTGTAGTATAAATAGGAACCTTTATTTTGGCACTGTCCTCATTTTCTCACAATGTCTGTCTATGCATTACCACCAACGAGTGCGTTCTCTTTCAAACTCAAATATCAGGACTTAATATAAGGACTGCCCAAATGCACAAGACGAGCATAAACGACGCTCGATAGTTGACAGAACTGTCGAGCGCTGTGGGAGATGTTTTCTGTGTGCACACATCTGAAGCGCACACACACACAGACAGCCGCGTCGACACCGCACGAATACTAAATTGAGTTCTCTTCTCTTTTTTTGTGCATGGATGAACAAATACATAAATCCGTCTTTCACGTCTCCCTTCATTATCTTCTAATGTGACCACGCCCACGCGCTGAACGTGCTTTTGAGATGATAATGTTTCACTGAAGCGCGCGGCTTGAATACGCCCACAC
>NW_024875750.1:0-1914 GCF_018340385.1 Cyprinus carpio
ATGTATATTTCAACAATGAATTAAAGCACAAAAATATATAATTAAAGAAAGGTTTGGAAATTATCCAAAGATATTTTGAAATTGGACAAAGATGTTTGTTTTGCTTTTGTCCACCCGCCCTTTCTCTTCACTGGCTAAGTGCTATTCCTGAAGGCACAGAGGTGTATTGGGATAGTGATCAAGTCTCCGTGTCCCACATGTTTGTACACATAGATGGTCTTTTCCTGATCGTCCACTTTTTTTGCACAGTGGTTGAAGCTGTAGTCCTGCTGAATTAGTCAGTTTGAATGTCCCTCACATTTGGTTTTTATACACATGGTCAAAAGAAGGGATAAAAAAAGAAGATTGTAACTGTTGCCTGTCACTTTCCTTTGCTGCCGCTTTTCTTGCTGGAGTTTTTCTTGGGGCTACTGCTCTCTCTCCCCCTCTCCTCCCTCTTGTTTTTTCTCCCTCTCTAACTAGTCTTGATTCAAGGTTAATAGTAAAAGCTGCAATACAATATAGTCCCTCAATGCTCTCCCCACATATTTAGTTATTCTAACTGCACTTATTTCCAATGTTGCTATAAGTGGCAGTGCGTGGTAATAGATGAGAAATTCACAGTTTTATACCATTGTGCTGATAACGCTTCTTAGACCTTTGTCAATCCTACAGCCTGAACCACTGTAGAGAAAACCACCCTTACAGCCTGGGTCCTGGAGGGGCAGTGGTCCTGAGGGTTTAGCTCCAACCCTGATTAAACACATCTGAACACACTAATCAGTGTCTTCAGGATTACTGGAAGGCTATAGGTAGGTGAGATCTATTAGGGTTGGAGCTAAACTCTGCAGGGATACTCTTGGCCCTCCAGGACCGAAGCTTTTGCCCATACCTGGTATGGTTATACATGGTCACTCGTATATATATCATATAACACCCGGCACCCAAGAATTATGACAAGATTGATTCCCAGAGAGCATATCATCACAGCCCTAATTTGTGTACCAGTTTAAAAAAAAAAAAAAAAAAAAATCAGTACCTGTGTAATTGTGCAGAAGCAATTAAAACAACAACAACAAAAAAACCCAAAGAGAAAACATCTTACCAGTTTTGTTTTGTAATCTGGGCTCTGCTGAATCCTTTGCTCAAGGCTGAGCAGGCAGTTGTGGAAAGCTGTCTTGCAGGGGCAGCAGGCAAACCAGCTTCCTCTATGTTCAAAAAAAAAGCTGTCCCCTGGTCTCCTCCCGCAGCTGCAACAATCTGAGGATGGTGGGATTGCTGGTCCAGCACCATCTCTAATTTTGAAAGTTAGAACTCTCCTCAGCAGGGCTATGTGTTAAAGACATTTACAATATTTTTACAATTACACACATTACCATAAAAATCCGTACAATGTCATCCTTAGTCTGGCTAAAAAACGATAAACTTAAAAAGTAAGATGTGACTGGAGTGGGAAATCACTGAAGGACTACAACCTGGTTGATGATTGCTGGGGGCAATTCTGAACGCTCGACAACTCCGCAGCGCAAGAAAGTCAAACCGAAAGCAAAGGAACACACTCACGTGGCACATCGTCCATCGGCTGCCAATTTTGCAGCATCTCTGTATATGTCCCTTGTGGTGGTGGTGCTGCTGCTGCTGGCAATGTGGTGATGGGAACAGGGGTGAAAGTGGTGTTTGGGATGACTACAGGGAGGTTTACAGTGGGGGCAGGTGGAAGAAGTTGCTTGGGGGGTGGGCCAGACTCCTCCTCTGAGTCCATTAAGCAACCTCCAGGTGGGCCAATTCGAACACTCTTCCTATTTTAAACAAAAATGTAATTTATCAAAATGAAATGGAAACTTCTAAATCGGCAACTTCTTGCTAATTCTAAAAAAAAATCTGGAAAACAGGTCTTTAAATACAGCCTGAATGCATCAAGAAATAGCACTAGTG
>NW_024875751.1:0-180 GCF_018340385.1 Cyprinus carpio
TTCCTCGCCGCACTCAAGGGGAGGGGCCATCAGCCACCCAGCCTCGCCCTGGTCCTTCAAAAATCAGGGAGGTTAAAAAGCAGAGCGTGGAAGACCGTGCTCCCCCTCGTAGGGATAGGGGACAGGTTCGCCGTGCTCAGCAACCTCCCAAGCCAGACCTCAGGACTTTCATTAATAAGA
>NW_024875751.1:276-342 GCF_018340385.1 Cyprinus carpio
TCTGCCGCTTCTTGTGCCTCGGGGGGCGGGGGTTTCCAGCGAGATATTAGATGTTCCAGTGCTTCC
>NW_024875751.1:707-801 GCF_018340385.1 Cyprinus carpio
TAGTTCAAGATGTTAACCGTCAAGACGGTCATGTCGGTCGGTTGGTTCATCACGATCAATCTGAAGGACGCATATTTTCATATAGAAATTTTGC
>NW_024875751.1:1772-1859 GCF_018340385.1 Cyprinus carpio
AAGGGAACTTCGAACTGCGTCCTATAGGGGTCGCTATGGGGAACACCTCGTCGTGACCCATGTCTGGGCATGGAGGAGAATGAGCTT
>NW_024875751.1:2429-5004 GCF_018340385.1 Cyprinus carpio
TTTCCCGTTCACGCTCTAGTGGCTGCGACGAGAGAGAAGCCTCGGGGATGATTGTTAGATCTTAAACACTTTCCTGATACTTAGTTAGAGTGGCTCGGCTGGGGTTTTTTACCCAGGAAAAGCAGAGATATTGGAGTGATGGTGAGAAGCGATGCCTGATCCTTCTCAATTCTCCTGCCCGCCAGCCGGGAGCCTCCATTTCTGCCTGATCTCCATCAAAGATCGAAAGGAAATGAAGAGGCCGTTTCCTTCTCGATACCATCGGTTTCGCTAAGAGTTTGCCGCATCGGGGGGGGGGGGGGGGAGGCGATGCGCGAAAACGGCTATGAGAGGAATGCCCCAACTGTTATAACGACGCTTTCATTCTGCGGGGAGCATCCTCTCTTACTCCCTCCTTGCTATCTAAGCCCTTCTCGCTTAATTGGCAAAGCATACCGCAGCCCCAGCATCGAAAGTTCAACTTATCATTACTTATAATTTTTTCCTTTCACAAACTATTTATTTTTAGCCTGTTTTAATAAATCCATTAACTAAATAAATCATAAATTTAAAAACATCCACAAAAACAAAATAGGCGATTAATCGGTTAAAATTTTGTTACGTGGGTTAACATAATTATATTATTGATCCTTAGGAACAGAGTCTGGGCCTAATCTATGCTAGCCGGGTTTTTTTTTGTTTTTGTTTTTTCATTGCCTCTGCACTTTGTGCAGCGCCTTCACTTCGCAGCTTCAACTGCCTCCGCGTTGCTCAGCTGTGACGATTTAAAAGTTTGATATAAAGTAAAGGAGGGCTGTCAAATGATTAATCACATCAAAATAAAAGTTTTGTTTACATATATATGGATGTTCAGGGTATATTTATTATGTGCATAAAATACACACAGCATAAATTATTATATTTAGGAAAATAGTTACATGTATACTACATTTATTATTTATATTCTTATATTTTATTGATATAAATATATTTTATCTATAACATAACATATTCTTCTTAATATAGACTGCACATGTGTGTGTATTTATTATAACATAAGTAATATACACGTAATCACCCACATATTTATGTAACAAAACTTTTATTTGATGTGATTAATCGGAATTAATCATGGCAGCCCTATATAAAGGTTGATGTCCCATTTTATACAGGAAATCCGTTCATTTAACAAAAAACATGAATTATATTGTTAGTTCTAAGTTATATTGTTTAACACAATTTTCATTAGGCTATTTAACATGCACTTTGACATTTCACCCTTATTTACCTAAAACTCCTTTGAGATTTTAAAAGTCGGTTAATAGTAGGAAGTTTTAAAAAAAGGTTTTATTGCGTAAATTATGTTCTATTGAATTAATAATATGTTATCAGTTTTAATTGCTAAATTATTTCCTATGAATTAATCATATTTATCATTTTTTATTCTGTGAGAAAATAAGATTTATTCTTTAAGAAAATAAGGGAAAAAATAAGGGCTATCCAATATTATTCATATTTGTTTGCTTCACATATTTATTGTAGGCTGACAATTATTCAAAAAACAATAAATAAAAAGAAATAAATAAAATAATAAAAAATGTCATTAAAGTGCCATCGCCTGGTACTTTACCATTATAGATTTGTGACTTTAAAGGTTGTGATTTAGGAGGTGAAAATACGGTGAATTACAAATGGCTGGGATTTTAAGCATAAAAACTGAAGGTCTACAAACGTTCAGCCAATAAAGCATTGTATTTTTTAAACAATGCCTTAAAGTTTTGAACTAAAATATTATTTCAACCATATATCCTGTGATCAACAAAAACATACTTTCAATGAAGAACACTGAGAGTGTAGGTTGTCTCTCTCGGTGTTTGGATTTTGTACTTCATTATACTATCCCAAGTTTCCGGAATAGCCAACACGGGTTTTTTATCTCTCTCTCTCTCTCTCGGAGTTCTCTCCTCTCTCTTCTCCATGCTCTTGGCTCCTCTCTCCATTTACTCTCTTTTAACAGCATTAACTTACAATGAATACATCTTCCTTCATAGACTGAAATGTTTTTTGTCTTGCTACTGTTGGGCTCATGATCAGTACGTGTCTTCGCTCAAACTGATTAGTTAAATCAAAACTTGTGGACTTTGAAGCTGGTTGCAGTTAGCGCGAGTCACATTCGCTGTGAAGCGGGAGCAGCTGATGGAGGACTTAAAGCCATCCACAAAAGCTACGTTCACAAATAACAATGATTTTCGTAAAACAATGATTAATTATCAATTGATAATTTGTTATTATTATGGTCTTGTGAAAACAATAAAATTGGCTGCGTGTAGTAACATATGTAACCCAGTAACCCAGTAACATGACAACACAGCGTTCCTCACAGCCCAAAAACACACCGAGTTCATTTCAGCTGGAGGGGGTTTTGGGGTAGTTCTGTATAGCTTGTGGGGGTTGATATAAATGTGTGAATCTCTTGCTCTTTCATATGGACAGGTTTAGATAGGACGATTGCCTCGTCATTTTGGTTTTAGGACAAGTTTGAAGAAAGGTTTTGATCCACTTCAAATGTTGACTACTAGCGCAATATAGTTTATTG
>NW_024875751.1:5166-5257 GCF_018340385.1 Cyprinus carpio
AGAGTCCAGACATCAGTATGATACGTCTATGTTTTATAGGCTTTTTTAGATTTGGGAATACACATGCGTTACAGACATGACAAAAAACATT
>NW_024875751.1:5471-5548 GCF_018340385.1 Cyprinus carpio
TAATAGATCTGCCCCCCACGTAAGATTTTTCTAGTTACTAGTCGTTCATTTGTCATTATTCAACTAATCAGAGGTTT
>NW_024875751.1:5850-5932 GCF_018340385.1 Cyprinus carpio
GATCAGGAAAAAATTCAACTGATCTAGAGGGCGCCTCCCTGTCCTGCATGCGCATTAATAATTTTCACACAAACACTTGAAT
>NW_024875751.1:6032-6156 GCF_018340385.1 Cyprinus carpio
AGAAGATAAAACAAATAAGAATAAATGCTGCTCGTGCACTCAGCATCACTCGCGCCGTGCAAATCTTGCACGCAGATGTTTTACACACCTGCATTTAAATGCGGCTGCAATATTTTTTTTTTTT
>NW_024875751.1:6213-6458 GCF_018340385.1 Cyprinus carpio
GAAGCTCTTTTTTTTAACATCATTTGCACTTTGGTGATTATAATGAGAGAACTTGAGTTTAAACGTGAGGACGTTTTATTAATCAGTCCATTCTTTAGAATTTCAATGATTTAGCTAAATCGTGCAGGTTTAATTTATTAGTTTCTTGTTTTAATCAGGCCTAAATAATGGGAACGAAATTATACAGTGCCTCATGTTTACTAAAATAAAGAAAATAATTTATAAAATACGCAACAATTTCTTAA
>NW_024875751.1:7405-14603 GCF_018340385.1 Cyprinus carpio
TTGTCAGAACTTGTCAAGTTGTTTAAATCGTTGTTTTTAAATCATCGTTTTATGAAGTTAGGCCAAATGTTGGAAAAATAAATTTCTATCAATTTCCCAAACGATGGGACCACATTGTTAATACCTGCTGTAGAATAGGTCTTTCCAGGATTTTATTCCAGGAAAACCATCATTTTATGGTTAAGGATGTTGATATAAACACTTATCTACCCCACTATTGTGTTTATATTTGTGCAGGTTGTAAAAATTTAAACTGTCATGTGCTTCAACCTCAAGTGTTTCTAAACTGAATGAGTTTCTTTGCAGGGGTCCACACTGACTTTCCATAGTACAGTATGAAAGAGATAAATGTAGACACCAACCATTTAGAAACAGTTGTTCATGTAAATGAATGGGGAGCACATACATAGACAGAAAGGTCTTAGTGGACTGTTTTGCTGAACTGTGTTGGGAATTTCTTTTTTACACCTCTAATGTGTATGTGGCGTGAGGGTCGCGGGAGACTGAAAATGTTACGTCCGGGGGAGGGAGGGACTTACAATGATAATATAACCAGACTACGCCACGATGGGAATTTCACCCAAAGATTGTAATCACCCACCTTTTAAAAGGGCAAACAACAGGTTCGTATCACCAATTCTATAAGAGCAGAATGACGAGGTAAACAATAAAAAAATAATCTTTATTGACAGTTTAACACCCCTATAAAATGGCAAGGGAACATTTGGTTTTCGCCCAATGGGACACCAAGAGAAATTTGATACACTGCCAAAAGGCAAAGGGGATGGAGCTTACCCAGGGACAGGATGACCAGACCACACCACATAATGTGAATCACGGTGTGACACACACACACACACCACACACACACCTTGGAGACACACCACACAACACCTGGGAGAAATCACTGCACACTGTGACAGAGGTGCCACCACCTAAAATAAGATGGTCTCTGCCCTGTGCCCAGACATGCCAGCAACAACTATTAGTATTATACACTTTTGCAAATATAAATCTACAGTGCCTCGCGGGGAGGTCACAGTAACAATATAAATGAATACAATATATAAATGACTACATATGTAAATAAATACGAAAAGCAATCAAAATTTAACAGATATCTAAATAAGGAATAAACACCCCAAGATGCTTGGAGAAGAGCCATGGGGCCAGAAAATAAATCACAAAAATAATCAAAAAGAAACACAAACAAACAATAATAACTACAAAAAAATAAAAAATAGATGGAAACAGAAAAATTCAAACAAACTATAAGAAATATGACGGACAGAAAGGAAGGTCACGCAAGTAGGACTTGCTGTAAAAACAATTCAAATAATCAAAAAGAATAGCAGAGAATGCAACTAAGGCAGGTAGACAAAATCAATGAAAAAACACAAAAGCAACAATATTAAAAAAAACCAAGAACAAAAGAAAAAAAAAGGAAGATTTGAAAACAAGAAAATAAGATTAGAAACCCAAAGTATTATTGCGGAACAAAAAGAAATAATAAAAACATAGTTCTGGAACAGGACAGCAATGCAGCTGTTAAAAAGAAACGAGTGCTTCAAATGAAAAGCAGTACTGGCTTCCCCCAACCTATACACAAAAAGCGACTCGTTAGAATTGGTTCACTCTCCCATCCCAATACAGAGAAAACAGATAAAAAAAATACCTTACCAATCGTCAAGGAGATGGAATAACAAACACACGGCGGATCTCCCCCCCTAAACCCGCCCCCCCCAGGCCAGGGTAGGAATTAACAAAATCACAGCGACTGCATTGGGTCTCACAGCTGAGAAAGGGAGCAAGTTATCGTTCTTAACTTTTCAGTTGCTATAAAATGTGGGTCATGAATAGATACACAAAGCATTCATCCTACCGTCATTAAAGTCTACGCACGGCTTGTTTACATAGCCACACGGCAGCAATCACTGAATCAAAACAGACGCCCAAACTAATTACAACCTGCTGTTTGGTTAGCCGCCAAGGAGGGACGGAAGTGCGGAAGTGACGAAAACGCGTTACCGACGCAGCAATTCAACAGGTGACGTATCCCAGGTAGCACATACTTTACCTTTTTATAGCCTGTGAGCGCCCTCAATTGGCTAATCACGGCAGATGACGTAACAACTGCCACATGTACATTGACCTTTAAAACAAAAGTGTAAAGAGTGCAGTACCTGATATCCATATTTGTGCACAAATAAGGGATTTTCCATGGCTAGCTGTGCATAAATGATTTTAATGTGCAACATGGAGGCAAAGAACCACCCAACATGAAGCAGAGGGTGGTTCCTTCTGCAGAGTGCATTCAATAATACCTGTTGTAGAATAGGTCTTTCCAGGATTTTTATTCCAGGAAAACCATCATTTATAGTTAAGGATGTTGATATAAACACTTATCTACCCCACTATTGTGTTTTATATTTGTGCAGGTTGTAAAAATTTAAACTATCATGTGCTCACCTCAAGTTGTTCTAAACCTGAATGAGTTTCTTTGCAGTTGTCCCACTGACTTCCATAGTACAGTATGAAAAGAGAGATAAACTGCCTTTTTCCAACACATTTTATAACAGTTGTTCATGTGTGAAATGAATGTAGACACATACATAGACAGAAATGTACATTAGGTAAGGACTGTTTTGCTGAACTGTGGTTGGGAATTTATTTTACACTCTAATGTGTACATTGACCTTAAAACAAAAAGTGTAAATAGTGCAGTACCTGATATCCATATTTGTGCACAAATAAGTGATTTTCCATGGCTAGCTGTTGCATAAAAGATTTTAATGTGCAAATGGAGTACCCGCGGCAAAGAGATCCACCCAAACATGATCCTAGCAGAGGCCGTGTGCGTCTGCCGAGTGCATTCAACGCATTAAAAAAGGAAGTCATCATTACTAACCCGGTGGTTCTGTTTCATGCTGTACCCCTTGTTTTAATGCTGTAGGCCTTTCTTACTCCATGGACCATGACCAAAGGCCAATATCAGGATTTTCATTGAATGTATTAAAATTTCATTTCATACTCCCCCAGAACATATTCCCTGGTCGCTATTTACTGCCATCATACAGATGAGTGAGCAGACCATTTGTTTAAAGAAAATCTTCATTTGTGGTCCATAAAAAGAAAGAGAGGATAGGACATTCAAACAGTAAATTGCTTTCATTTTAGGATAGACTTTTAATGCACAGCTAGCTGTGGATTATTCCCGGCTTATCTCTTGTTCATTTGTCAGCAATGTCAACTTAAAGCTATTATTGATGTTTGCAGCACAGTATTTTGAGCGAGGTCAACTGGGTTGGTTGTTGTTTTTGTCAGTTATGGCCTAATAGATCTACCCATTCTGTCTGCTTTGAATCAGACACAGAAAATACAGAAGTGTGTATTATTATTATTTGAATGAATGAACCCACAATGAATTATCGCCTCCAGCATTATTGAAATAGTTATCCAGAGAGAAGAAGAGCGATGCATGCTTGCATTGTCGCACGCCTATTATCTTCCCCGTTTGAGTCTTAGTCTTGAGATACACATCGCCGGATGGCGCCTTCTTGTGAGTGTAATTACGAGTTACCCTTTTGTTTGCTTGAAAAGAAAATAGTTTTTTGCATTTCAGTAGGTGAAGATATTTTATGTAATTGTGCAGGCAGGGTTGATGTGTTTTTGCCTATTAGTTTAGTCATACAAGTTAAGTACACACTTTCCAGCCAATCAAACTTAATTAATTCCAGACAAGGTTGTTTGTAACAGTTATTAAAGTGGTTTTACAACATGATGGAATACTCTGAGCCCCACCATCTCAGATATATGTTAGTAAAACAAGACATTTGTCAATTGACGAACCATCTGTTTTATTTCTTGATTTCTAAATAATAAATAAAAACTGAACAAATTCCAATACTCGCAATGAATCAAGATCAACCACAGAAGTCTCTTAAACCCATGTCTTGTGCTTATCACAGTCTATTTCTGGCATTAAATTAAGCCTTGTAGTTTGCATTGTGACATTTAAAAATGGTATTTATACAACCAGTCCCGTTGTCATCTAGCAAAGCTTGGATTTCTGCAAGGGTAAAATAAAACTAAGTTATTGGATGTTAAGTCTTTATTGGCTGTGAAATAGCATGGAAGTTTCGTGGCCATAACCTAAATACAATAACAGCAAGCATTGCAACTTGTCTCGAAGAATAAATGACAGGAAGTCAAACCTAAACAAACATCTCCAGACCTGTCAAGCAAAACGTAATTACTGTCTCTTATTCTCTTTGTACAGTTGAGATCTTGCTTATAGATGTTTTATCGCTGCCACTGGAAATGATTATTTTCATTCTGACAATAAATTTTGTGCAATGTCTATTCTTGCGGCCCGCGATTTGAATTTTGTTATTTAGGACAGTCATTTGTTTCTGGTTTGTTTTGTGTTTTTCACCACTTCCCTTTTACTCATTGTAATGATAATGTTCCTATATGGTTTGTAATATTTAGGTTTTTAGTATTTGAGGATTAATATCACAAAATCAGTGACTAAACTTTGAGGGTTTTTTTTCTTTCAATTTTGTGGTGTGAAGAAGTAGAGATGTGTTATAGTAAATTAAATGTTAATAAGAGGGTTTCTGTGGTTTCTGTGTCTTTTGCACCATTTCTGTATGAAATAGGTAAACTTAACTAAGTAAACTTCATTTAAACATTTTTGCATAAATACAATGAACATTTACAATAAACATTTACACTTACTTGTGATGATCATAAATGACTTAAAATAGTATAGATAATAGGGGATTAAAACTGAACTTTTTACAAAGCACTAGACAGCTGTTGCAGGAGGGTGTTGAATATGCTGAAAGCTTTAGATATCTGATACATAAAGTCAAAAAGTAGATGTCTGATACATGAAGTCTAAAAGTGTGTTTTTTTGTTTTTATCCTATCTTGCACATAGCAAATTTATAGTATTATATTTTCTTTGTACATTTATGAAATGCACGGGATGTCTGACTCTAAGGAATGAACTTGATAAAAAGTCCAAATTGATTTATAGCAAATAAATATTTGTTCTTTTTTTGTTAAATTATGTTTTCTCACAAACGTACCAAATAGCAAAAAAATCCTTTAAAGAAATGCAATTAATGATGGTGCTATGACGTTGCACGACTAAAACGCACACACACTGGCGACATGTTCTGGTAATGAAGTACGGGTAGTGATTGTTGTAGTTACCGTTGCCGTAAGTGGTAAACTAGTCATAACTTACCAAATTATTACGAATAGAGACCTGTCTGGGACCGTTTGTGGTTATCTGACATTATGGGGCATTATTGACGACCGTGGGAGTTAGTAAGGGATGGTAAATGGACTTACGAGATATGACGTTGTGGTAACCCGGACGGTGCTTTACACTCGGGGCTAGGGGGGGGCTCTAGCCCCGTCAGTAATTTTGAATAGCCCGGTTTAGCCCATTACTTTTGAAGTACTTGCACATCAAAAACATTTTATTTTCTTCGCACCCCCAATATGGTCTAGCACCCCCCTAGTAATGGCAGGAGAAAAAATTGGCGCCGTGCTTGGTGGTAACGTTATCGGTGTGTGGTAAACACGCAACTTCCTCCCCCGGGCTCATAATGATGAACTTTTCTCTATGAATAACTAAGAATGTACATGTGTCAGCTTGTTGGGTAGCATTCTAAAGTTCGCAATTAAACCCAATATATGCTACATTTTCTTGACCGATAGAATCCATGGCAATGAACGTCATCGGAGATTAATGTTTAATCCACGAACATTCTAAGCATTATTTCTACTTGCTGGCATTCACATCAAGTCGTCCTTTTAGTTTAGTTTAGCCTATTTTCATTCAATTCAAGTAAAATGAATAGACTACGTATGTCTTGCCTTCTTATACGTTAGTAAACTTGCAAATAAACGGTTGCAAAACAGTATGCCAATCAGATGTTTAAACTTTTGTCTGGTTGTTACCTCAGGAAATTTTTTTCTTACCACTAGGCACATTACTGTATGTATAGCATATGAGGACGCCCGTGATCACTAGATTTTAATGGTTAAGCAACCAAATTATTGTATATAATGTGGGCTGTTACTGCCTTTTGCTTTGCGGGACTTCTCACTTTTTGCCGACAATTGCAAGGCAGAGTACAGTAACTACCAATAAGAGTAAGATCAATTCAAGTTATTTTTTAATGTAATTAATTTCACTACTAAAACATCTAACTGCAGATTCCAGTGTCTACCTATGATTAAATTTGTCGGACAAAAAACATCTTTGTAGGATAATTGCTTCAAAAAATGAACGTAACTATAAAAACTGAAGTACCTTTTTCAGAACTATCAAAATATGCCATTACAAAAGAAGAAAAAACACAATTGAAAATGGAAAAAAATTAACTCAGTGCCACAAATTTAACAGGCATCTTAAAATATGCTTCATTCTTTGTTGAGTTTTTCAAAGATTTGTTTTCGCAATCATGGATTCTGAATGAATCCACAGATTTTCGCTACGCTTGCAGTTTTTTCGTTGGTTGTTGACAACAAACCTCTCGTGGGGGCGGGACTTAAAAGTGATCTACTCTGATTGGATAGTGAGATTTGATGGACAGGTGCTCTAGACCTGGAAGTACAGACGTCACTCCCAGTGGCGCACATATTGGAAACTCTCGCAGTGAAAAACAGGCAACAGAGGCACATTACTAATAATATACGGTAGTTCATATGGTTTAGATTGATTCAGATTTAATAGACAGTGGATGGTTTATTTTCTTTTTAGATACTTCGACACATTGGAACATAAATTTTTATTTCAGGCTCTATGAAAATGGCTTTGGCGATGCTTTTTGCAGGATTGGTCCAAGTGCTTTACATAACGGACAAAGCTCTATCAAATTAAGTAATGGCACATTCACCTAGAATTCTTTTTAAACGAGGAGTTCGGCAAGGATGTACAGTTTCCCTGACCTGTTTCTCATGCAAACACAGTTCCTTAGCACCCATATAAAACAATAGTCAAGTAGGCTAATCACAATTGGTAACACTCAAATAAAATTAGTCAATTAGCGGATGAACAGCTTTATTCTTGAATGAGTCATCACAATAAATTGGCGTTGGGTATCTTGGCTTTTAGGTCTATTTTATTCTTTATTGGTCTTTTGTTTTTTTTTGGGGTTGATATATGTGATGTTGTT
>NW_024875751.1:14724-14829 GCF_018340385.1 Cyprinus carpio
AAATCTGTGGCAATGCATTCAGAATCCACGATTAGCGAAAACGAATCTTTGAAAAACCAACAAAGAATGAAGCATATTTGAAGAGCCTGTTAAATTTGTGCGACT
>NW_024875751.1:15134-16046 GCF_018340385.1 Cyprinus carpio
TGGTGAATGGAGTTCTGAGAAAGCCACATATTCAAAATCTTTTTTACTCAGTATTCATCTATTTTACCCATGTATTCAAAATGTGTCTTACTCATAATGGTGGGGTGGTTCATTTGGATGTTTGGGGGTGATCCATGGTAATTGTATGTCTCATAAGGATAAGTTTCATTTAAATGTTCAAAAATATTCCATGGTAATTATATGTGTTATATATAATAATGTTTCATTTATATATATTTAAAATGTCTTTTGGTAAACGTTGTGGTATATTTTCATATGTAATTTCAGAGTTATGGACAAGTATTTCTAACTGCGAAGGCAGCTGAGTTTGCTAAGCTGCACACGTGTATTTGTTTTTGTGTGCCATTATTTCCAAGAACTATCAGTTAGTATAATATTTTAGATCTCAAAAGAGGAAGAGGTCCAAACCCGAGACGCAGACTTGGTTATTTTTGAAGGTCATGATGTATTGTTAATTATAGTCCTTCTATGTTGTAGATGATGACTTCTGTCTGGAACAATGGTATATAAGAGAGGCCTGTGCACTCTGCAAAATAGGACTATTTGACTTTTCTGAGACTCCCTGGTCTCTCTATCTTTTAAGCTCTCACTTCCTCTTTCTTTGTCTTCACTCGAAAACTCTTAGACTCAGACTTAGAACTCTTACAGGTTTTTATTCAATTCAGATACTTTGATACTTTAATACTTTTTTTTTTAAGTTGATACTTTTGATTCAGACAGAATAATTGTAATGTTTTGATTAATACTAGATGGGTTCAATCCATCATAAATGGATTGTTATTAAAAATGTACTAACATTTGACTTGTTTTCTCTATATTCAAAGATGATTATTATTATCAAGAGTTTTGTTTCCAAGTTATGATTTGTAGTTTCTGTTCTCTATATTCTTT
>NW_024875752.1:0-1120 GCF_018340385.1 Cyprinus carpio
TGTCTAATTATAATGGAAAGGATTATTATTGCCTCGTCCTTTGACATCAGTGTGTATTTTTACAGAATCTAAATGTATTTTTTTTAGTACTTATATGTCTGAAACCTAAAATAAACATTATGTGGTTGAAAACACTGAAAGTGATGATGACAAGCTCTGAAGCTGGCGCCTGTCTCTGACTCAAGCGCCAGCCAGCAGCGAGCACATTTGAATTTCCGTCATGCACGGACTGATGTGATGCGTGTTACCTCAGGGACCAGCCTAGACTGATCACACGGTGTGATGCATTATGTGTGAAAGGGTTAAATTAATTGCAACAAAAATATATAGAGGGCCTATATATTTTTTTTACCCACTTTTTTATAGAAATCATCCTGCATGACCCCTCGCCGCGGGGTCCCAGCGACCCCACTTTGGGAACCACTGGTCTAGACCAGTGCGCGCTGCGCAGGCACCATCTGCCCTCTGGCTGTCCGATGTTCTCCGTGAACGCCGGCTCTAAACTCAGACTGCAGAGAGGAAATGGCATAAATCAAGAAACTCTACCGACCTCAGTGCGTATCAGTCTCTCCTCTCTTCCTTCTCTGCAGAATCATCTTCACTGCTAAAACATCATACTACCATGACAAAATTAGCAACTGTTGTGGCGTTCGGTGACTCTTCTTAAACCTTAGTTAGATGGAATATCTTTCCTTTTTTATTAAAAAAGTATTTTCCATGCTAAACAGCACATACCTAACTGAACCCGAAGCCGCGGACTCTAAAACCGCGGAAAAAGCTGGAACCGCGCCACCCCTAATATATATGTGTGTATATATCTATATATATGTCTGTGCCATATATATGTATATATACAGATGGTAGACAACCAAATGGGTAATACACGCCGCCAGGGCAGTTAACTAAGAATCAGTGGCGTGTTAAGTCATTCGGCGGAAACCGCCAGGTGGCGCAAAGGGGCCAGTTAAGAACTGAATGTAATTGTAAAATGAGATAAAGGAGGAGAGTAACACAACAATAACATTATGATATAACATTGTACCATCTTTAAAAAAATACATTAAAAAATGTACAGTGAGTTAATTTCAAAATGTAGGATAGTCTTAGGCTACAGTCTACT
>NW_024875752.1:1392-1546 GCF_018340385.1 Cyprinus carpio
ACCAAAAATTTTGTATTTTCTGTTTCAGCTGTTTGATCGCGCTGGTGCCTCGCGCGCATTCATTGGAAACAGTAGCCGTTCACCGTGCCATTCGGCGCGAGCAGGGGTCCACTTTGGCATACTTTTGTTAATTATGATTTTTTTTTTTTTTTTT
>NW_024875753.1:0-136 GCF_018340385.1 Cyprinus carpio
ACTGTCAGAAAAAAAGACGGAGAACCCCGGTGTGGAGACTAGTGAGACTCCTACCCTTATCTTGGATTTGTAAATTGTCCCGTGACTGAAAATGGTTTTCAAAAGAAAACACACCACTTCAGGTTGACTTTGCACC
>NW_024875753.1:186-5190 GCF_018340385.1 Cyprinus carpio
TAAAGTCAGTTGATGCTGCTGGCGTAAACGCAGCTGTGTTCTCTCGATACCGATGATCTGATCTGCTTGATCAGATCAAGGTGACGCATGTTAATGCCAAGTGTAAACGCAGCCATAGACACCCAGCTTGACCAGCCACTCAAGGTCAAGAGTAGCGACGCTGTTTCGCTGAGAGAAAGCTTAAACTACTTTGTTTGGCCTTCCAAAAAAGAGGACAATTTACTAGAAATCATGTTTATATCACGCTAATAATGGGTTTTAATGTTTATATCTCATCGCTTCTGGTCGACAGGGCATCACAATATGTTAAGGTGCATAACATTTTCATCACACGCTTTGAGGTGTTCAGCCAATCACAAAGCTCTGATAGCTGGCCACCATAGCACACCCGCTTTTCAGAATGATGAGCTTTTGTAAAATCAACGGTTTCAGAAGTTAGCGTATAGGTAAGTCAATAATGTCCAGTATGTGGAAAATAATGTGTTTTTTTTGAATCCTAAACTGCATAAACACATTTCTCATTACACCAAATGTATTAATAAAATGTCTTTTTTAGCAGCATCATATGACCCCTTTAAAAGTACCAAAAGCAAAACTTACTACTATTGCCGGGTTGGTTGGTGCTCTACAAATAATAAACGCATTCAAGATGCAAGTGAAATATTCTTTCCAAGCAAACTCTCCCCTGCGAAAGTACATGACACAGGGTATGATTTTCTTCTAATAATCCCACATATATTCAGATCAGTTGCCAGACCACCGGAATTTCTCCCAGTGCTCCCAAAATATTAGGCTACCTTTTGTAACTTTAATCTCATTATTGCTACAAATTAATTCTCGTCAAAATATTTGAGTTTATTCTCAAAATATTTTGACTTTTATTCTCAAAATATTTTGACTTTTTTTCTGAAAATATTAAGACTCTTAATTTCATAATCTTATACCTATTGTATTTTTAATTCATTAATTTTAATTACATAATTCTTATATTATTATTATTTTTACGCAGTAACTTTTCAAACTGTTGCCATGGGTTGATTCTCTGGGGTAAAGTTTTGAAATACTGCATAAATTACATTTCACTGAACTGCTTTTTATTGAAAAATTTTGCATTCTACATATGATAAAACTGTGCGAAGATGTTATGTTTTGTGAAGGAAGGCCACTGATAGGAAAGCTTCTTTAGCCGCGGTTTATGATCTTATATGCATAACAGTGACTGTAAAATATGTATTTTACGTGTATGGAAATTACATATGTTGAGTTTTAATATTTGGGATGTGGGCATTGTGCTACTTTGGTCGCCATTTTAAACCACCAACCCCACCCCTTCCCTCCTGCACCACAACTGTCCTCTTTGAAAAAACTTAAAAATATGGTCACCCTGGTTCAGGGGCATGCAAACTTCAACATCAAAAGAGCCATTTTGGTCCCTTTCCTACCAAATAAAATTCACAAAACCTATTTGATCCCTAAAATGAAGATAAGACAGCATATAGCTGAAGTTTTATATTCAGTTTTGTTACAGGGCAGGGTCATAGCAATCATTTTAGAAGTGAGGGGGGCAGAAATGTCAAATGCAATAATAATAATTAATTATTATTTATGCATGTTTTGTTTTCTATTCAATATTTGTGATATATTTTTCTAATGACAATTTTATGATTATGATTGGTTTATTTATATACTACAAACACGCTTTCCATTTTTATCACAGAATATACAAGGCAGATAATATATTTTATAACTTCTGTATCTACTGTAATAAATGCTATGTCACTTAGCACTGTATCATTCATATACTTTATTTATTACCTGGAGAAGACTTGAAAAACACACATATGTTGTCTAAATTATTTATCGCCTTCTTCACGCTTCATTAATTATGGTTTGTACTTGTTATTCAGCATAGCTACAGCCGGCGGCTGGATGCCTTTGTCCATATTAGGGATTTCCTGCTCGCCAAAAAGTCATTACTACTTTCTATGAGTCCGCTTTTGGACTTTCAGCACGAGAGCCGCCTCCGGGCTTCGAGGTATGAATGAAATAGACATGTTCATGATCGATTTGGATATTAATAAAACATACCCAAAATGATGTGACTATCTGGTCTCTTTTAATTTAAATCTAGATTTATTCGCATCGCCCCTCTTGAAAACGCCTTACTGGAACACACTTGCCAAAAAAAAAAAGTGCAGGGGAAGAGTGCTTAGGTTTTATTAAAAGTCAGGGGGAACACGCTCGCGATTCTATGCTCATACAGGGAGCCACACGCGGCTGCCGACCCCCGCCCTAGTTAAACCACTGACATCTAGCACACCAAACAGGATGTGAGGCTGTATTTTCAGCATGTTTTGTCCTACTTAAATTAACCTTTTCATTTGTATGTGTAATCATGCCTTGATGGGACAAAATCAATTTGGTGACAGTGCTACCTGTAATATATTTTGATGAGCAACATTTGAAGTGTGAAGAAAGAAGACAGACACAGTACCTATAAAATGGTTAACATAACAGATTAACAAATATTTATTTTGTACAAAGATCAGAGATGAGCTGCTGATATGATTGGCCTTATAATTGCTGCTTTTGCAGTTATATTTTTATCATTTCCATATATAGATAGTAATTGTTATTTACCACAGATCTGCCAGAATCAGCTCCAACAGGGACAGATGCTCTCTTTATATGGCTCTGGCAGCCTGAGCTGTGTGAGAGAGAGAGAAAGCAATCACTTACGAGAAACAAAATTACAAAATACATCAACCAAGAGTTAAACAATCACACTTGTAAACAGTCACCCACATTACAATCACAGTGAATGAAATGTTACCTTGCTTGTGTTTGTTCTCAGCTCCTTCAATGAGTCCACGAGCAGCTCTTTAACATCATCCTTCATTGATCAGCCAGATCACGGCTGCAGGACAACGCTATTGTCCTTCACCGACTCACAGCTGCAGGACAAGAAGAAAAAGATCTGAATTACTTTCACTCTTACCATGAACTCAAGTGCTCAAATGTTATTTTTGCCATTATGAAATGAAGCTGTGAGTGGAGGCCTGTATGAAGCATCAGAAAGTTGCGTTTAAAAAAATCTGCTATAATTACTTTAAAAGATCAAATATTTTACTTTGTTAGCTATCAAAATAAACTATTAAGGTACACAATGTCAAAGTGCTGTCTGAGATGTCCAGAATGAACAGATACAAGAGACTTTTAGATCTATATATGTTAGTATTTCATGAAGTAGTATTTACTAACCATGAATAATGTTGATGTTTCCAGGGTTGGGCAAAGATACATCAAAATGTATTTTAAAATAAAATACCAAATACCTTAATTTTAAGTGTATCAAAAAAAAAAAAAAAAAAATGTCAAAAATACAGCAGCCACACCAAGTATCAAAATAAACTACTGTATTTTTGTATCTTAAAAATACTAAAAAAAAATTTGGGGGAGCATGAAATTTCTTCGCGAACTTTCCATCAATTGGCTTATTTGATCTATCCCTTTAGTGGAATTGCACCAAGCACATCACATTCTATTACTGATACATCAGTGCTTCCTTTTCCACTCCAACTTTCCAATAATTTCTGCCCACTGAAAGCTGCATAGATACATTTTCTTACCCCTACAGGTTAGTAGTTCAGCAGTTTCCAGATCACACATTCTGAGTCTTTTTGACCCATGGATGAGGATCACATTTTTTAGATCAGAAAGAAAATAAAAAATATTTCAATTTAACTTGCTTTCCCCTTTATTAATTAAAACAATAAAGTACTTTATTTGATTGTACCTCTCACAGCAAATACTTTCTCACTAGACTAACTAAGAGAAAGTTTAAGCTTATGATTAAAAGAGACAAAGAGAATAACCAGTAAAAAAATAAGAACACAAATTACAAGCATAGATAAATACAATAGAATTCCAGCAAATTAGGTAGGTGGTATTCCAAAATGCACAGAAATGTAATAATTAGGGAAAATAACTTTGCATAGTGTTCACTGTATAAATTAAATATAGATTTTTATCACAGCTGTTTTTATTTGTTTGATGTTCATTAATGACAGCAGCAGTATTTATAGGCTGCTGTCCGCTTTTAAGAACCTGATGCAACGGATCCGCTATAATGATACACATCACATTGATTTCTTTTTCTCAGCTGTTTTCATTCACTTGAAACATAACTAACTGGCGCTAATTCGAATGATTGTCGAGATGGGTATTTTTTCATAATTCTATGTGTTATGTGTCTGCATCAGTATGTTTTTTATATATATAAAACATAGCATTTAGTGAAATTACCCTTGCATTTATTTATACTTTAAATAAATTATACCTAAATTTAACACGATAAAACACAAACACTCAGGTGATACTTTACAATTTACAATAAGGATTCATTTGTTAACATTAATTACCTACCTAACATGAACTAACATGACAAATACTTAACATTAACCTTAGGTAAATGTAGTTAATATATTAACCTAGTTAATTTCAACCTTTACTAATACATTATTAAGAACAAAAGTTGTGCCTGTTGACATTATTTAATGGAGCAGAGCTGACATGAACAAACAAAGAACAGTTGTTGTTTTTTAACAGTATCAAAGATTAATGCATACTGTAACAAATGTATTGCTCATTGTTATTTAATGTTAATTTCAACATTTACTAATGTTTACTAATGATACCTTATTGTAAAGAGACACAAAACTTAGTGTTTTGAACAACACATTAGTAAATGGCAAAGTTTTGTACTTTTATTTATTTAACTATTATTTAAAAATGAGTACTTTTTCTTGTTTGTTGCCAATTTTCAAATCGCTCAGAATTTATGGTTGCGGTGGTATAACATGTCTTTCCACTTAATCCGGTGACATCTTTGTTTGGGAGCTTTCATCTCTGCACCTGTAAAGTGCAAATAATCAGAGCTGGGTAGGAACGGATTACATGTAATCTGGATTACGTAATCAGATTCCAAAACTCAAGTACTTGTAT
>NW_024875753.1:5400-5601 GCF_018340385.1 Cyprinus carpio
TTACGTTTATATTTTTTCCTATTAAACCTGCCACATATATACGTTTGTGATTCTTCGAGTTTTCCCGGTGGAGAATCGCGCTCAGAAGAAATCAGTAACAAGATAATGGAAAATGGAGGGGAACATAGCCTTTAATACGTTCTTTAATATATTTTTTGTAATGTTGATTTTTCTTTATTGTTACTACCTTATGCACTTCAA
>NW_024875753.1:6111-7967 GCF_018340385.1 Cyprinus carpio
ATGTAATCCAAAAGTAATCAGATTACGTTACCAAAAATGTGTAATCTAAGAGATTATATTACTTTATATTAGATTATATTAGATTATATTACTGACTACTATCTATTAGTAAAGGTATAACGTAATGCATCATTGTGAACTACATTAAATGTATGTTGTAGCAATGTACCTGTTGCTTGACAGACTATTTACAGCACTAACCGCAATGACAGCACAATAAGTGGCTGTGCCCAGCATAATTAATATTTAGTGTGTAGCATGCAAATAAAAGAGAGTTCACCCAAAAAAAGAAAATCATTTTGTCCCCTTTGTACTGTCCATACCTGACAAACTTGTTGGGTTTGATTACCAGCATTCTTCAAAGTATCTGCTTTTGAGTTCTGCAGAAAAACAAAAGTCAAAGGTTTGGTAAAACGTAAATGACAGAATTCTGATTAACTATACATTGAAGTAAATTGATAAACACTTTTCACCAGTCATCGCTATGCAGAAATATAACATTGAACACTGCAATAAAATGCTTGAAAAATACACATTAAGTAGATCCAAAGCTTACTGTTGATCAGGTCTCTTCAGTTAATATTCCCTGCAGTTACTGCAAAAAATAACATGGTGAAATGGTCAATGCAGACATTTTACTTGAACTTACTTTCTCATTGCCCCTAAAGCTCCTTGCTAGTTCAGTCAGAAGTATAATAAAGATGATTTCACTGTCTTGGACTCCAACCACTGCTCAGTGTTCACAGGTGTCTGAGTAATGTCTGCCATGCCTTCAGCTTCTATTGATTACTACAAAACATAGAAATATTCAAAGAAATGTGTAGCATGTTAAGAGAAATAATCAGTTACTCCAGTGTGTCTTTACATTCTGAGTGAAGAACCAATTAAAGTAAAGAGATGAACTGTGATGCTGTGTTTGTGTTGTAGTCACACGTGTTGGGCAGAGGAGATCATATCATAAGTATATCTGCTTACATTTAGATATTGCAGATGATCTCAAACATACTGATGCATGTATGACTGCAGTACATTCTCATCATAAAAATAACTGAAACTAGCTAATGCATTTAGTTGAGGTTATTCGAAAACAACCACTGTATATACACTAAAACAAATCTTCACTCTCACCAACTTTAAGAAATATGGGGGTGGGGGGGGGCAACATTTGCTTGTTGCAACTGCATTTACAAAAATAAGAATGTGGAAGCTAAAAAAACAAACAAACCTTTCTCTTTGTATATGCTGGACCGCCATCATCCTCCTCTTCCTCGTCTGTTTTTGGCGGACTGTAGTGTTGCTTGTCAGTTTTCTGCAGCATAAACACTGTAGACCCACACAACAATACTTAAAGATGAAAAAGATATCGGTCATTTATTTTTAAACTACGAGCTGCAGTCTCGCACGTGAGGTGAACTTTTGCTAGTTCCTTTATGAACTTATGAGCGCCTATGCTAGTAAAATACTAAAAAGAAATGCTCAACGATGCTTACCAGAAGTGTTTTATCGAAATGAGTCCATACATCCACATCTCTTGGTAAATAATCCACTGTTTTGTTTGCCTCCAATCTGCACAAACATGGCGGACAGCACTTGCGAGCACAGGTACGAGACTCCGCCCACGCTGTGCGAGTGAAGGTGAATGAATCACCTGAGAGCGCAATGAAGCGCATTCAAAATACATACAAGCATGCGTATTTAAGAATGACCTGCTGCATTGCATAAATATAGATTTGCTATTGTTATAAATATTAGAGAATGTACTGTCCTATAAAGCAATTTTAATAGTTTTTAACTTTCATTAAATGTGTAGTTAACATTATAAGATACTGTAAAGGTTTAATACAGTTTTATATTAA
>NW_024875753.1:8000-8133 GCF_018340385.1 Cyprinus carpio
AACAGTTGATTTCAACCCAGACATCCTCACTGTCAAGGTCAGGCCGTCTGGTCACCTGGGCCAACTGACACATTCTCTTATCTTTGATAACAGAAATATTATACACTTTCACACTTCTGTCAGTCATATAAAA
>NW_024875753.1:8371-8469 GCF_018340385.1 Cyprinus carpio
CCCCTGCAGACTCATGGCATCATGGCATGCAAACAAAGCCTCAAGAACTACATACATTTTACAGTAACACTTTATAATAACTTTCATTAATAAATCAT
>NW_024875753.1:8731-18081 GCF_018340385.1 Cyprinus carpio
CTGAGGTGTGATACGGGTAGGTTAGGGTCAGGTTTGGTGTGTGGGTAGGTTTAAGAGTTGGTTAAAGTCAACAGTGTACAGGGGTCAATTTGATTACTATAAGCATACACGGTTCAATCTGTTTATATTATATTTGTTTTCTCCTGTTTATTTATGATCCAAGGAATATCCTGTTTAATAAAATACTTAGGAGTAGTATACTAATGTGAGTGTATACTAAAGTATATTAAAACTTTTTTGCACCAAAATCACAATGTTATGTCTTTAGCAAGCATTTAGCTTAACTTATCCAGCCACCCTTTACACAAACCTTGTTACACAAGTCCAATGCCCATAAAGATACTAAATGATTAGTAATCATTTATAAACATTTACAAATGATGAATAGTTTCAACTTTAGATCTCCTTCTCCAAAAACATGAACACATAATTAATAGATTATTTGTTAAGATGTGAACATATAAGTCTACACAACAAAGACCAACAAAAGAAGATCATATGAACTGAAAGTTTACTGATATTTGTAAGTATTTCAGTTTACAATAAATAATCATATGTTAATCATTAAGTAATGTTTTGTAAGTGTAGCAGACTTCAAGTGGTAATCTCCGGACGCCACAAAAACACAACGACATCACGATTGGGATGATGGATTTATTCCTTAAACAGAGTAGCGTGAGGCAACATTAGTATATACAGACATCAGAAGGCCTACTCTCTCATTCCTGCATGGAAAGATACACGTGCAAACAAAACACTCAGTTTAACACGGTTAAAAGTACCACTTTCAAGGAAAATATGCTAATCAAAGGGTTACAAGTTACGACATATACTCTTAACAGTGTTTTAACATCATAAATGTAGTGATTACGTTACAAAGAGACCGTTAATGCAAGCTAAATACGAGAGAGAAAAACTACCTCTGCTTCTCCATTCACATACACCGTGCATCTGAGCGCGAAGCTTAAAGGAGAAGCGTCATATGTCTCTTGCGTGTCCCACTAATTAAAGCCCCACCTACAACAATTGATAGGAACTCTCAATAGGAACCAATGTAAATAGAACTTAATAAAAATGCATTTAATACAAGTTTTGCTGAAGTTAACTAGATTTACAGAACAAATTCCTTAGACATAAAAAAAAACAAATAAAACAGATGTCTTAGTCAACTGGCTACATAAGTTCATTAGTAAACATTAACAAGAACATTATCTCATTTTTCTAGCTATGTGAATATATATCAACTAATGATCTGTAAAGCATTACATAATGTTTGTTAATGATTTATAAATTAAAGTTATTATAAAGTGTTATGTTTTTTAGTTTTTATATGAATTTTAATAATTTTCAAAGCTTTTATTTTGGCAGGTTGTCAGATGTCTACTCTGTAGAATTGCAAGTGATGAATCTGTAGTAAGTATCCAAATGATCTATAACACCTCATTCTCACCAGCAAGCACATAGAAACTACTGTGTATCATTTCCATTATTTGTTAGAATTTTGTCAGCTTTGGCTTCATCCCTAATAATAGTCAGCTGACATTACATTGATGATGATGTGTGTGTGTGTGTGTGTGTGTGTGTGTGTGTGTTTGTTTATGCCTGACTGTCATTCTGCTGATTCTCAAGCTCTTCCTGAAAAGAAAACAGGAAGAATTTTTCACTTGTTTTACAGAAGTGAAAAGAAATTTCAGAGTTGCCGTTCAAATCACAAACAGTTCAGGAGGGAAGAAACAGAAATATTGTTAGAGGGGTGGTAGATATATTTAGTTATTTTTCATGTATGAGTGCTCCAATCTTTATGATGTATCACTAGTCACTTTGAGCTATAGACTTTTAATGCTGTGCTGAAGTCATTTTGATGATTTTATTTAAAGCTCTTGATGTCGTGATCAAACAGATGCATCTAAGTGTGTCTGTCAGTGATTCATGGAGAGCTGCTCATTCTGATATTGTCACACCATGTGAAATCGCTGTTTCTCAGTTTACTTTTTGTTAGTCAGTCTGTTTATTTCAGTATTTCTCATCATGCACTCTCTTTACTCTGAGACAAGAAAACTATCACTCAAACATCTTCATGTGTCTGCAGACAGTTCTATATGATGAGCTCTATAACATACTCATTTAATACAACGACCAGCATTTCTACTTCAATAAAACTGTTTTACTTCAGTTCACTGTAGGTGTTGAAAAACAGAATTATAGAAATATAAAACTCTCAATATTGAAAACTCCCACTGCAAAAAAATAAATTGCCCTTAAATGTATAAGTTTGTTTGCTTTTTAAATGTAGATCCATGAAGTGAAGTTGTAAAAAGTAGGAATGAATAGCTGAAATTCACTATTTTGAGCTACTGTTGTTCACAATGAACGTAAGACAGTTAAAGTGCATTTAAACTGCAGAACATCTACATGTGAGTAAAGTACACTAGTGTAGAGCTGCAGGTCAGTATATAGTAAAGTTCTCTTTAGATTTCAGTCACACAAGAGAAAATGACCAGTGGTGTAATCAGTGGGCCATACGCAAGTATACGCAGTATGCTTACTTTTTTCCCCGGCCATTTGCTGTATATTAATACTTATCTAGGGATCAATATCTGTGTATACCCTCGGGTATACCCACTTTTGTTTTGTTGCTTCGGAAGTCCGTAATCTGCTATCATGTGTATCTTCCTCTTTAATGGGGTACCATACAGCTGTGTGAAACTCGTGATTCTTTTTTGTTGTACTGGATCACCTCTGTCATTCTATACTGATAATTTGAGAAATCCAAGACTTTTTTTTGTCCATACAGTAGAAATGAAAGGGAGAAGCAAAATGGTTTGTTAACATTCTACAAGAATATATTTTGTAATTCCACAGAAGAAGTAAAGAATCATACAGGTTCACAGTCACTGGGATGGGAGGAAAGGATGACCCAGGAGCCGGTAGAAGTAGAGCTAATTTTTATTTTTTGGCATTCTAGCTCAAATCATTGTTTTAGTGTCAAGTGCATTTCTATCTGACAAAAATGCATTTGCTTTGAATCTCAGTAATATTTATGTATTTGTTGCTGTCCTGTTTGTTATTCATTTATTTACTCCAGTTGAAGGCCCTATAACCCAGCAGAACATTCATGGGCTGGATATGTCCAGGGCCAAATTTGAACCCAGTCCATCCCCTGCTTACATGCTGAACAAAATCCCCTTGCAGTAGTAGAGAATTCCCTTCCTAAATATACAATCCGTGTATAAAAGCATAACAAATAAAAAAAACAAAAACCCCCAAAAAAATCCCCCCAAATTACGATGGTCTTAAAAAAAATTCAGATGCATCTCTGAAACCTTTTCCACACTGACTAAAATTCCAAAGAAACATGTTGAAATTATAAAGAACTGTAATAATGCGTCGTGGATGAGCTTGGAACAACCTTGAATTCCATGCTGTAGACTACTTGAAAAAAATAATCTGTTATCAAATTATAGAGTGCACGAGTGATATTCCCTAAATTACTATTTAAATTACTAATAAACCAACAACAATAAAATGTTTTTTGTTGTTGTTGTTTGTGTGTTGTTTTTTGTGGTGGTGGTACAGGGGTGGCGACTGGGTAATATGTAAACCCCTTTTTTTCTTTGGGACTACACCACTGGTTTCTGACTCTAGCTGCACAAACTCACAGACTCCTAGAAATGATCTCAAACACACAACAGAGCTTCACTGTTTAACACGAGTGTGGGATCCACATTAAAATAAATCTTCACCATGCAGTCTACATCCTAAACAGATGTGATTATAACCTATTTTAAAAAAAAAAAATTGGAAGCTATTTGGCGTTTTTAAAAGTGATCTAATGGATTGATGCCACTCTAATTCATTGATCATTAGTTGCGCTGATCAAGATTAAACAGATGTAAGCTGTCGATAAAAAAAACTTGTTTTAATGACTCCCTTATGCATAAAATTATTAAGATAAAAAACAGGTTAAGTGGAAATATGCTAAATTATAATATGCATTACAAATTTAAAGTGATTAGACTGCAAATAAGACTGCAGTTTCACATTTTGCAATCTGCATAACCAAAGTGAATAATTTTAAACAATGCCAATGGATTCAAATAAAAAACCCAAAATAAGAATGAATTATGCATCACATCTCTTGTCGCACCCAGCAGCATGTGTGCTGAACACACAAAATCTTGCTCTCTGTAGGCTATGCATGCAGTGCAGATGCTAAAAATAGTTATTTGAAACACATAAAAGATTTAAATAAGATAATATTGACAATGAACATTATATGACATTTAAAGATAGTTTTGGTGATTTGGTCCCCTACAGTCCAAAAGATGTTCTTACTGTACAGCAAAATGCAGGCTAAATCTCTGTAGCATTCTTTGTTGAGAATGCAATTTCTAAAATGCTATTAGAATGATTCATTTCCTTTCTAAAATATTATGATACAGTAAGTCTGTACAGATCACAGCAGTATTCCATACAGTCTATCAGTCAACAACGTAAACATCTAAAAGCCATGCATATGATTTCAATGAATCATGAAGCATCCAGTAATGCACATTAAGGTTGATAAGATCAAAGAATGCAGAGGAGTTGTTGATCATAATTAGAATAGACATAAGCTGGTTAAGCATAAGTTCATTGCATTATTAATTATTATAAGGATATAAACTTAATCTTTAAAAAGTTACAGACGTGACAGTGTTGAAGCATCCTGACCCCATAAATCTAAATACTTATAAATTAAAAAAGGCAATCAGCTGAGTTTATAAATTTTTCTAGCCAGGTTCCATCTTCTAAGATGCTTACTGGAGATATAAAAAAAAGGTAGCTTTTTGATTTCTCAATTGAAAACATAAATACAGTCGAAGAAAAATGTAATTTTTACTCATAGGTGCACCCCTCATATGTGGTGAATAGACATAGCTTGCTACAAATGTTCATTGCATTATTAATTCATTATATGTAGACTATAAATGCTCAACTTTCTAAAAAGCTACAGTTCGCGATACATACTTCATTTTTTCATGCTGAAGAGTCCTGACATTTGTAATAGAATCTAGCCCCTATAGGTAATTAAAAAGATTCTGAGTTTATAAATTTTTTCAGCCAGGTTCCATCTCTTCTAAAAATGCTTACTGTATTGACATAAAAAATGGTAGCTTTTGGATTTTGTTCATTTAAAATGGGGTGGTCGAATAAACCAGCTATTCTCAAAAGCAGACTTAGTTGCAATAAACGTTTATGGGGTGCATTTTTCATGGTAAGGTTGGATATTCTGCATGGGAACTGCTCATCAGGCTTTGTTTCCAAATATTAAAAAAAAGAAACATTTTAAAGGGAGGCTCCATCAGCCATTCTCTCAAAGGCTTGATTTGGCACTGTTTTTTCACATATTTAAAAAAAAGCAAAATTTATTCTATATCGCTTTTTTTCTGTTGTCCTAAACGGGTCTGTTGACTTCCTGGTTTTATGAAACCCCTCCCTCAGAAATACACAGTGGGCTCAGATTGATTCGCTGGTCCAGTGTGTTGTGATTCACTAACCACCTAGTCCACTGTGGATCTACAGTGATCACTACTGACTGTATACCACCATTAGACTGATGATACACAGGGCAATACTTTTTGGGCAATGTTTTTTCATCAATGGGCAACCAGGTGAGACACAGGGCTCACGACTGATCTAAAGTATCCAGATGGAAATGTGTTACCCATTCTCAATGAGTGAGAGAGTGCACAGGCAACACTGCTCAAAAGAAGTTGCTTGGCTAAATTGCTCAAAAAGTTGCCCAATGTATCTTCAGCCTTAGTTTTGCCTTGTAGCAAAAATATCTGTCACCAGAACTACGAGCCTCCATTATGAAGACTAACCAGGGCTTTACTACAGTGGCTGATTAAACACAGAACCATATTAAGCATGTTGGTAGCTAAACGAGCATGTGGTAAAGCTCTAATCAAAGAATTGTTTACACTGATCACATAAACTTTAAACATTTCCAGTTCGGCCAGGAATGTAAGAATTTTGAAAGCATCTGATGATAAGAATAAATTGAAGATTTAGCTAACTGGCTAGCGACAAAGAGTGTTACCCTTTGTTTCTATGTCCTCATACAACATAAAAATTCAATACCAGGAAATCCATAATTTAAAAAATACATCAACACAGAATAAACATACTTAAGCACTTTGTGTATCTATAAACAACAGCTTTTTAAGGTGGGAACTGCTCCATCTTTCAGGAAAGCTTTGGGTGAATCCGGTGTTCTAACAAATAATGCTACCTATCAGATCATGCTACCAAAACTGTAGGTATTCTTAATATTGTAAGGTTAGTAATTAGGGGTTGGGGTAGGTGTAGACAATAATAAAGCCCCTCAAACCACATTAAAAATCATGCTGGAAGCACACAATTTTTGATATTTTAATATATTTTTCACTGTTGAGAGGAAGCTGTCTGAGAGCTATATTAAATAGATGAATATATTGGGATTTCATACCAGGAACTGAAGTTAAACTTAAATTTAACAATTTTTGTTTTGTCCTGGCCACAGTGAGAATAACAGTGTTTCGACGCCATGGCAAACAAATATCTCTACTACAAATAAAGCCTCTTCCTCTTAAAGCCTTCTACACACTGCACACTTTTAGCAATCCTATAAAATCATTGCAAATCACACTGTGTGACATTGATCTGATAACCTTTGGGCATTACATGCATTTTGGTGACTGCAATGATGATGACACCTATTGACTCAGAGGCTACGATGCACACACATAGAAGAATAAATGTCAGCATGCTAGTGTAAACAAAAACAGCATGATGAATCACACTTTGGCAGTTGTAGTTTTTATGTGTGCTGAAAAAAAGTGGAAGCAGCAAAAAAGAGGGAAGGGATAAGAGCTTGAGGTTTTGAGTAGTTTTATATTTTAGCACTGTGTCCATGGAATTACCTTTGTGCTAAGTTAAAATGAATATAATTTTTTCAAGAAACTTATGAAAATATAAATCTGAAACCAAATAATAAAATGTCTTTTGAATCTAAAAAAAAAGAAATAAATTGCACGCGAAAATCTTTTGGCTTCGCTTTATAAATACACTAATACACTGTTTTCTCCTTTCATTCGCTGATCTGTACTTACAAATGTGCTTCCAGAGTTTTAATTTATGCTTCTGGAAGTTTTTGTCTGGCCATTCTGGCAGCCACAAATCTCTTGGGGTCGGACTAGCAGCAGCGCAGTTCTCGCCATTGGCTGGGTTTTCACATTGACAGCTTTGACTCCATGAAGGCGCCAAAGATGTGGAGGCAACTGTTATGCATGCTTTCTATATTTTATATTTTATTAATATGTAAATCAGGAGTTTTGTTTTTTAATTTAATTTGTATTTATCGGTTGCTACTTATGTCAAACATAAGCTTTTAGGAGCGGGAGAGATCAAATGCGCGAGGGGAGAAAAAGAAGGGGGTAATATGAGGTGTAATTATAAAGTACTGTTTATACTGGAATATGGTATAATGTCCATGTGCTCTTTAGATATTTGTTTATTGCAAGAGATTTTCTTTGCAGTGTAGGGTCTAATTAGGTGAGCTGAGACTTTGAAAAAACTTATCACTATTATGTGTATGAGTATTCAGACGTCAGAATTTCTCACTCCAACCAGGCAATAAAACTAATTTTATACATATTCCACTCAAAGAAAGTCTTGCTGCAAACTTGGCTATCATGCGACAATTTGTATTTGATTAGTAACATTTCATCGAACATTAAAATTGGAAAACAGTTTAACAATCTTAAAAACAACTCTTTCAAGTTTGACTTTTTATAAACCAGTTGAATGAATGTAAATGAAAAATATGAATTAATTCAAATAAATGTACATTCTTTTATTGTCACTATAGCATATACAGAAGTATCAAAAGTGAAAGTCTTGGATGCATTCATGTTGTGACAGGAAAGACCTGAACTACTCAAAAGACTAACTGCTTGAGTATAATGTTATGCACAGTATTCCCTATACTTGGCATTACTACACAAAATGCACAAGAACATAGCCATGCTTAAAATTCATTACAGTGGTGTGCGGAAATTGTGATGTATTTATTTATTTTATTTTTTGCATATGTTTGTCACACTCTTAACAAGTTTCAGATCAAACAAATTCCCCCTAAACCTAATAACTGGTTGGGCAACCCTTAGCAGCAACAACTGCAATCAAGCGTTGCAATCAATCTATAGGCTACTATAATTCATAGAAATCATTTAAGCAATTTAAAGCTCTTTTTTATACTAGATTCAACTTGAATCTCAATACTATTAAACTGACTTTAAAGTTTATAAGTTGAAACGGGTAAAATGTCACAGTGCATGTTAAATAGCCTAAATGAACTTATCTTGTAGAGGAATCCGAAGACCTTGATTGCATGTTACAATGAAACTAACAATATAATTAGATTTTTTTTAATTAACAATTCCTGTATAAAATGTGACGGCAACCTTTATATCAAACATTTTTAAATCGTCCACAGTTGAGCAACGCGGGAGGCAGTTTCTGCAACAGAGCGCACAAAGTGAATGTGCATGCACAATTTTTAGGGGGGAGGAGGCTTTTTTGTTTCTTAAAGTAATTTTCAGATGCAATGGAAAAAAAATCTGGATAAAAACATACACGAAACTTGTAGATAGTTAACAGCATAGCCTAGATTATGCCCAGACACTGTTGCTAAGTATACTATAATGTAAATTTGGTAACCCACAGTAACACATTTTAACCGACTAATCGCCTATGTTCGTTTGCTGCATGTTTTTTAAAAACACGCTAAAAATAAATTAAGTTTATGAGAGAAAAAAAATATATAAGTCATGTATAAGTGCCATTTTATTACATTCAGAAATAATAACGGCAGGCCTAATAATGTTATAATGTACCAACAGGATATTTTTAGTTCCCCTCACTTTACAACAAATCCTTTAAATTTAAATCAGAATAGAACAAAAATTAAAAATATATCATTCTAATGGATAAGTATAATTGCAGTATATAATAATAATAATAAAGGCTTAGCTATAAAAATACAATAAAAAAATAATAATTTAAAAAGCGAAATATAATCAGGTGTTTTGGAGCTAAACTCTACATGATGAATAATAAACAGCTCTGAACTATGACCATTGCATAAATCTAATTTTCTATGAAACTACACATAACATTCAAGTAACAGAGTTCCTCTTATAGAATAAAAGAGCTTACTTGTTTTTTTGTTTTTTTCAATGAAAGTTCAGATGCAAAATAGCCGTGTCTGTCACTTTCTCATAAACACAAGTGTTTCAGTGGGAACAGGCTAAACTCAACGAAGA
>NW_024875754.1:0-1528 GCF_018340385.1 Cyprinus carpio
TTCTTTATAACTTTTGACCACAAGGTGGCACTGTGCCCAAAGTTTTTGAGTACCATCAGGGCATGATGTCGAACATTTTTGTAATTAGTTTCGTAACGATACGATAATGCGTTTGTGAAATACAGCAACTTTATATAAAATTCAAAATGTCCGACGCACAAATGGCTGCCATGGGAAAACTGGGGTATCCTTTGATTCAACAGGGAGGCACCAAATCTGAAGAAGGACCAGTTTTGTGATTTTTTGGCCAAACCATTCCATCAAGTTCTGTGCAAAAAAAATATGCATTTTTTCCGTATCTCTCCTGACCACTAGGGGGCACTGCAAAAATAAAGCCGAACACTGCAGGTAGTCTCAGGGTAAATGCTTGTTACAACATAAACACCAAGAGTTTGTGTCTCAATCAACCATCAATAATAACTCTAAATCCGTTGTGGAGATATAAGCCTCCATAACGCAATTTTGCGTGCTTTTTCTTGAATTACGTTTGCGTGTTATTCCACAACGCTTTGAATAATCAACGTCGAGATTCCCGCTTTTTTTTTGCCAGCATGGTGCTATACGATGGATCTGGAGCTCATTTTTGGTTGAGAAGTCGGACTAACCGTCTAGGAAGAGATAGAAAAGTACTTGTTTTTTTTTTTTTTTTTTTTTTTTTAGAATATGTCTAAAATAGAAACAAAGAAACTAAAACCGTTGCGATTTTTTTTGAATTTTTGGGGTTCAAATCAAGTGGCATGAGCCAAGGATTCAGAAGAAAATATAATTTTCTTCCTTCTGGACCCATGGTTCCAGCGTTATTAGCAGATAGAAGATTTTTTTTGAAAGTTTTGAATGATAATTTGGCGCTAGAGGGCTGGAGTTAGAGAGCTTTAAATTTGCTTTATGGTTAAAATGTTATTTTTAATCCTCTATGAGTGGGCCAAATTTCACCACTTTTCTTTCCCCGCGCAGTCCATTCTATATATGGGCTGCCATAGACTTTAGCGGCGGAAGCAGAAAGAATAATAATAATAATAATAATCATACCTAAGAAATCTAATAATATAAAATAATAATAAGAATCCTAGACGGATACATGTTCCCTAACACCTTCGGATGCTTGGCCCCTAATAATAATAATAAATATAGCTGCAAGCAGCAATTACGGGGCCAAGCACTCCAGCGGCAAATTGATGAGCTAACATGGCGTGGGGAGCATTCACACCAATGCAAACAATGATCAATTTTACATAACATTTTTAGATATGTGTAATTGAACATGGTAGGAAAATCTAATACAAGCAACTATATATGTTAAGGCTTTGACACTTACCTTTGACCAACAAGTGCGTCTTGGGATCAAATCCTTTTGGTGTGTTCTGTGTGAGGGTAGAATTGGCACAATCCACAAAGTTTTGTGTCAGTATGTAGGGGACGGCCGCAGGGGGGACTAGATTATGTCAAGCCGGGGGGGGGGTCCACGGCCAGGGCGAACCAGAGGCAGGGAGGAGAGCGAAAAACAACAGAGGCACGAAGGGAGGAGGGA
>NW_024875754.1:1733-1838 GCF_018340385.1 Cyprinus carpio
TAATGGTTTATTACTCTTGAACTATAGGTGGCGCTGTTACCTAATTGATGTGGCATGGTCAGTGTGAGGTGTCAATGGCACATACAAAGTTTGGTGCAAATATGT
>NW_024875754.1:2120-2197 GCF_018340385.1 Cyprinus carpio
ATAAAAGTTATTATCATTTTTAAGATATTTAATTATAACTTTTGACCACAAGGTGGCGCTGCCACCAAACTTTTTGA
>NW_024875755.1:0-256 GCF_018340385.1 Cyprinus carpio
AATGAAAAATATGTAAACAGTTAAAATATGCAGAGACATATTGTGGCCTTGATTTAAAAAAAAGTATAATATCGTTTTTGAAACCAGCATACCTCGATTAAGCAAGGTTTGGGTTAATCAACTTTAGTGTATGTATGACAGTAAGTTAACCTTGCTTTCTGGAATACCCCCTGGACCTTCTGTGAAGTTCACGAGAACACATTGTTAATGTGCCATTGAAGAAGATTCAATAAAGACAATAACACTTGATGTACCA
>NW_024875755.1:374-441 GCF_018340385.1 Cyprinus carpio
AAAACAAATACCTTACTGTTGCAATAACTTGTTTTACACAATACTATTTTTTGTTTTAATTTCTTCA
>NW_024875755.1:1612-10666 GCF_018340385.1 Cyprinus carpio
AGTGGTCCTTCCAGAGTCCAGCACATCCTCTTCATACACGCCAGAGTGGTTTAGCTTTACCAAGCGGTGGCAGTTGATAATAATCCCCTCTGACCAGGCAAGATGATATTCCTCAAAGGTTTCTTGCTGCCTTTGATCTGCTGAAATCTCCAGTTTACGTAAGTAAACAGGTCGCTGAAACCATGGATATTTAGAGTCCGATGATAAAATCTCCCGCGTCCGTAATCCTGCTCTCACTTCATCTAGGGCGTTCCCAAGTCCCTGATAAGGTGGCTTAAGACTCCTTGGCAGTTTTTAAAGGGGAATGCAGCGTTTTACCAGATGTTGAATGCTGCCGTTCAGTAGCGCGAACAACAGCACCGTGAGCGCGGAGAGATCCTTCTTCCGGTCGGTTGTCGCCAGAATCTTGGTTGCTTCGGTGTATGCACTTGATGGCGTGTGATTTCCCACAGCCAGCACCGCCCTGACAAAAAGTAAAAAAAACTGCTCTGGATTGCTGACCCCACACGCTTCTGACACCACTGGCCGGACAGTGTAAAAAATTGCTGCCTCGTCTCATTTTAGACTCCTAAACATCTTCCTCAGAAATTCATTAGTCATCTGTGGTGCCTCTATCCTGTGAATACGACTCGTCTCCATCTTCACGAAGAATCTGGTATTCGGACATCATCCTGTTCATCTTCTTCTGGATCGACATCTTGTTGTTCTGCAATGCACTCCATCACGATCCGTCAATTTCAGGGTGCAAAAAAGCAGACCAAGCATTCTCAGATGGTCCTTCCCGCGCAGCTGTTCAAATGCTTCGTCACTTTTTGCTGTGTTTTTCAGAAGCTTCTGTATTGTGCTTTAACTATGCCACGGACGGGCACGTGGAGACCAGAGATTAATGCGGGGTTCCACAAATTTTGTAAAACTCCTGATCGTTGGATACTGTTGAGGTTTCAGCTGTTGTTGAAGCTTGATGTGGCGCGTAAAGTTTCTGTGTTCCGCCAAAAACTTCTCCGGTTGCTTCTCCTCCGAAAACCGAGCATACCTGATAATTGCAGCCTTACCAGCAGTTCTCTTCTGAATGAATCCCGTTGAGGTGGGAGGACATTCTTTCCTTTAGTTGCCGACCATACACAACCGCGGTGATGCGACACAAAGTCTGCAAGGCACATCTTTTTTTTTCAAAAACTCCAGGTGTTTGAGGCCTTGCTCTGTATTTATCTATCATACCTGACATCCAGACATCCTCTGAATCAGGATCTCTTTGCTGTGTAGGACACTCACGGGGGCAAACTCATCTTCAGAACATCATCATCCGTCGGTATAAACACAACACTTAGCGAACACTTCTTCATTGGTAAGCTGCATGTTCATTCTCCCTGAACTCCTGAGCGCACTCAAGCCTGTTGTTTTGGGTGGGCGCGCATTAATCTGCTTCATTTCGTCCTCTTCTTTGCATGTTGGTTTCCCGGAACACCATGATCCACAAGTCTTCAGGGGAAATCCCATTCATTTTCGATGTTCTGAAAGGCGCTGAGAATGCTTAGGACAAACATAAATACATGATGCAGAGCTGAAAAAGGAGTCAAGAACAGAACTTCATATCTGTCCAAAATAAATTTGACGTTTCCATGCCCTCAAGCAAAATCATAGGTTGTATCCATTCACCCCAAACCTTCAGCCCCCGGATCACGCTCAGCAAGGAAATCACATTAGAGTGGGAGGAGAGTCACCTCAAGGTGATTGCAATTGGTGAAATCATCAAAATGAGACAGGTCACCATTTTGGTCAAATAAGTCTGACTGGTTATCCTAGGGAATACGGGGATCGCTTAGCTTAGATCACGGTAGGCTTGAGCTTGGTCGCGGCCCGGCTCGTTGCTTTCTTCTAACAACGCATCCTGTCTTTGCGCTGATAACATTATGTGGTTTTGTTTTGATGATTAGCTGTTGCCCAGGTGTCTTTTCCATCGGGCGAAACATTTGGTGGTGGACTGGTGGTTTGGCGTGGGTGGTTTGGGGAACTGTGTCTGCGCGGCACGTTTTTCTGCTGGCGCGAAGTTTGGAGTGCTTCCTGCGCCATAGAAGCGCTGAACTTAAGTGACAATTTTATGAGAAAACCGGGATGGTCGGTGGTAAGTTAAAACAGCACGGCTGGCGAAGTTGTGCTGGCGATTCGTATAAAATCCACCCGCCTTTTCGCCCGGAGTCAGAACTGATTTGCAGTTGGGCCCCCTTTTGCTGTGATAGCCGAGCAGATGAATGTAGTAGAAAACTCTCTGAAACCCAGAAACTTCAGCCGTCATAAAAGTATCCCTCGGCGGTCGCCAATGGGTTGCGGTGGCGACAAGGCGCGGAGAATGGAGTCATTCCGCGCATCCACTGCGTTTCATCAAACGAAAGAAAATCCGCGCCAGCGGTGAGCAGAGAGTTCGCCAGAAGGATTCGCGGCATTTAAATGCGTCCGGTCAAGGTCTGAACGGAGACGCTATCTGCGGCTTGCGCTGACGATGGTTGCGGATTTAATCCGCCTACAAGCCATCCAGCATTTGACTGCCCACTGGATCTTCAAAAAAAGTAGGATTCCCCTAACTGGCTGATCATGGTCGGCAGATCGGTCGGCGTTTTATCCCCCGGTAAAGATTCGGTGCCTCTCAAGGTTGCATAAACCGGCTGGCGTCAGACGGGCACAATGGACCAGTCTTTCAAACCTCCGGGAATCATCCATAGAAGAAACTTGTTGGAGATTCTCGCGTCCATCTTTTACTGCTTAACCGGTTTTGCCTTTTGCATGGCTTCCGGATAGACATGCTGGTTTCTAGCCGTAAATGCGTTTCAGTGACAAACTATGCACTGAAGAGGTAACTCTGGTTAACGGCAAAGCGAAGCTGATTTGTCGCCAAGAACAGTCTAAACGTGAAATACATAGCTTGGTGATAAAACTGCGGCGTAGGAGCCTCAAATCAAAGCATAATGATTTCATCCGGTGGAAGCTTTGGCTGCAGTTTGGGAACCGAAGAATCCAGCTACTGGCTTTCCATGCAGAGCGGGAGTCACCGGAAATGCTGGGAAGGAATTTCCCTCCACGTTGCGACGGCAGGTCTGTCCGGTGTCGAGGTGACGCGTGCGCTAGTAATCCCGCGAGGAGTGAGGCCAGGCCTGGGGTTCATCCTTTTTATATTCATAGTAGCTAGAGCCGTGCGGTTAAGTGGTGGGACGGCGGCTGCGCCGACAGCATAGCGATGCGTCGGCAAATCTCAGGGACAAAATTCAAAATGTAGGTAGCATCACTAATCAAAGAATGTCCATAAATTACCATGAATACGTCGCTTTCAGTTTTGCTTCGCTGCTTCTACTTCATTCTGTGCATATTCCGCCATAAATGGAAGTGTTGGTATCCTCTGAACTTGATGTGTCTTTTTCAGCTTCACCTGTAGTAGCTGGGACTCACTGTTAAGCCTTGGCAGACCAGTTGACTGTTTTCTCCACCTCAGAGGCGCCACATACAACAGCACCATACGATGATCTTTGCTGTCCTTTGTGGTAATGCAACTATTTTTTTGCGAAGGAGGCGATTTTGGCGATAAGCTGTCGTTCAAGTACATTTCAGTTCAAGCAGTTCTGCAGGGATGGGGAGGCATCAAGTCTGTTTGCGCTGCGATGAGAGAAGGCAATGGATCCCCTCTTCAGATGGCTAAAGATGCGAGTGTAAGCAGATCCTACCTGCTTACCAGCTCTTCTGGAACTGCAGCGAAACTGAACAGCGCTTCTGTCACAAGCATGAACATATTTCCGGTTAAGCAAAGACTGGCTTGTAATAGCGAACACTTTTTGACATAATTGTGTTCCTATTACACATCTTGACTTGATTTGGAAAGCTACTCTGCAAACGACTTGACTAGATGTAAGTTGAATCATCTGAATTTTTGACACCCCATTTTCAGAATTTGGCCTTTTGAAATGTTTTCTTAGTTGGATTAAGAAGGTTGGTTTGTCACATCAGAATTGGGTGTCTCCTGGCCGGAACGAATGTATACCGTATTTTCTCTTTTTAATCCTATTGTACATTCCAAATTAGAAGAATCTTGTCTCCAGCATCAGCTGAGGGACTTCAGTTTCTTATGAGAGCACAACGTAAATGTGATTCCTGTCCATGTAGTCCTTTCTTTTTCTTCTTGAAAACATCATCAGTATGGCAGTGGTACCTCCTGTCCATGTAGTCCCTTCTTTTTCTCTTCTGGAAAACATCATCAGTATGGAGAAATTCCTGTCCATGTAGTCCCTCTTTTTCTTCTGGAAAACATCATCAGTATGGTACCTCCTGTCCATGTAGTCCTTCTTTTCTTCTGGAAAACATCATCAGTATGGTACCTCCTGTCCATGTAGTCCTTCTTTTTCTTCTGGAAAACATCATCAGTATGGTACCTCCTGTCCATGTAGTCCTTCTTTTTCTTCTGGAAAACATCATCAGTATGGTACCTCCTGTCCATGTAGTCCTTCTTTTTCTTCTGGAAAACATCATCAGTATGGTATCTCCCGTCCTGTCCATCAGTATGTAGTCCTCCTGTCCATCTCTTTTTCTTCTGGAAAACATCATCAGTATGGTAAACTCTGACAGGTAGTCCCTTTCTTTTCTTCTGGAAAAGAGTATCAGTATGGTACCTCCTGACCAAGGTAGTCCTTCTTCTCCTTCTCTCTGGAAAAAAGCATCAGTGTGGAGCCTCCTGAGGCAAAAGTACTTCCCTCTTTTGTTTCTTCTGACAAAAGTATCTTTGATTAAACTTCCTTTTATTATTCGAAACGGCTTAGGCTTGGTGGCATACTTCTCTTTCTCATATTCCCTTCTTTTTTGTTCTCGAATTTCAAAATGTGAAGTTTTGTCCTCAGTTCACTAGGGATTCTGATGTCAGCATTTGTTTGTGTTTTGGCAGAGATGAAGCATTTGATGGTGTCACATGCTGATGATGAGCATGGTTCCTCAGACTGTTAAGCTCCATTTCAAATGAAACAGCCATGAATCTTTACAAAGCCCTGGAGCACCACGATTCCCAAAAAAGCTCAAATAATCTGCTGGTCATGCCTAGCCAGGAAAGTTAGCATAACTGCCGCTCCATCACCAGTAGTGGGATGCGGGCAAACCTCAGCAGTTCTGGAATGGGAATCGTAATCCATATCTTCCCAGATCTGTTCTGAACACAAAAGCAGCACTCTGCATAAAACACAAGCAGTGCATGGCTGACATCTGTCGAGAGACACTGGAAGTCTTTCATCGGAGCAGGAATCCACCACGCCCATTTCTGCAGTTCCTCTGTCTCTGTGATACCCCATCAAATATCTCTTGGACTTTTTGGACACTGTAGTTGTGGTTAGAGGTTGTGATGCTCACAGGTACTTCAGCCATGCTTAGAAGATCCTGTCGGAATCTTCCTTCAGCAATAAGCTGCATTTTAATGCCGACATACAAAGCATCCCCCTCCTCTAGCACCCTGTCAAGATCAGGCTGTCTCGAACAAAGTTCCCCACTGTGGTAGCCTGCACGTCAGAGCTACACACGTGCACTGATGATTTCGAGAAAACATCATACCTTGCATCACTTCGGCAATGAGACGCCTGCACGGATAGCATTCTAGATGTGTTATTTCATCTTCATACTGCTGTCCATCAGAAACCTGGAGTAACACCTTTACTGATCGATCGCCTGTCCTGTCAGGTCTAACTTGTCCAACGAATCCTTTTGAGCCCTGATCTCCTACCTTCCGGTGGCATCCTTCAGCAAACAGCACAGAAAACAATCAAAGACATGAGATAAAATAATCCATGACATATCTGAGTAACCCACACTAGAAAGAAATAACTTGGTCAAAGAGTTGTGAATTCTACAACTCCACAAGCATATACAGACAAGGAAATTGTGTAAATGTGATGCTCTCTCTGTAGAGATGCTCTTAAAACACCATCACATGCTGCATGTATGTAAACAAAGAAGTGCTTAATTTTCAAACATACTCCACATTAGAATAAATTAATTTAGTTAAATTACAGCCTTTTGCATTTTTTATGATCATAATACTCAACCTTTTTTGTAGCTAAATGGGATTAAATGTTCCAAGTTTAATGTCCTAATCATCCGTTCTGATTGTTTTTCAATAATATAATAAGCAGATGATTTCACATCGTCTTTTAAATAAGCAAACTGTCTTAAAATGTTTAGCAAACAACTGTCACCTTTTCTTCATGAGTTATGAGTTTGAACAGATCTCTGGTTAAAAATGACTGTAAAATGGTTTTAATGCTGCAGTCAAAAAGTACTGTATTCAATATGCATTCTTTTACAGGATATTTTCAGTCACTTACTTCACGGTAAATGCTGAAGTGATACAAATCTGCAAAAGTTTTCTCTTCAAGAAAAAAAACAAGTTAGTTAATTGACAAGAAAAAGAACGACTTACAAATACAGCTAATAAACTCTTTTTTTTCAGTAGGAAGAACAGTAACAAATAAAACAATTTATGAATCTAGTGTTATTAGAAACTTTTTTCCAAAGAAAAGAACAATAGCAGACTAAACAAATTATTAACCTAGTATTAAAGGACTGAACTTTTAAAAGAACAGTAGTAATTGAACACTAATGATCAACTTAGTATTAAAATTAATGAACTTTTTTTTTTTTTTTTTTTTTTTTGCGGTGGGGGTTGGGGGAGGGGTGGGGTGGTGTTGGGGAGAGGTGGGAAGAAGAATACAGAAGGACTGCTGCCTTGGAGAAAAACGCAAACCTGGAAAAGAAAGACATATTAGACAAATATAGATAATAATATTGAAAAAGAAAAAGACATTTAGAATTTTGTACACTAACCAAACGTTCAGCTGCAGAGAAAATGCAGGTTGTGCTCTGAATAGATGGTCTAAAACAACAAACAAAACACACAATTAAAGATAGCCTATGTATGTGAAATAAGATCAATATTAACATAAATGTAAATGTAATATGCAAAGGCATCTATAAATGTTTTTCAATACAATCAGATTTTCAATAGAAATTAATTACATTCCAAACAAAAAGCTACTGTAAGTGATTGACTAAAGAGTTTCCTCAGTGTTGTAAAACCCAAAAGTAGCAAAATATAATATATTGTCAATATAATATACCGACAGCCAAACAATGACAAAATCTGATTGACAGGCAGAAAGCATTTTTTCCTGATTGGTTGTTCAGCAAATTATGTTTTTACCTGGTTTTAAAGGTTTAGGGCATTATTTGAACTTGCATACTTCTCTACTATATAGTAGGGTGAAAAGCAGTAGATGAAAAGTACCTGGATGACCTACCACTTCTACTGAGATTCTTTAGTTTAGTCTATCCCATGAGCCCACAGTAGCAAAATTGTGAATTGCATTGTAACTTATGCTGTAGCTCACATGACAGTGATAACATGACAAATGTAGTACATCTGCATACATACCACACATATTAGACTATTTTTTAATGATTGCAAAATTATTACTTATTCTTAAGACGTATCTACTCAGAGTATGCAACTTCGAATGCAGCCCATGGCTATAACATAAACTGGTGCTATCTTTCATGAAGGAAAAACTATTTTTCTATAACATACAGCAACTTAAAAGGAATGGTTCCCCCACCAAATTAATATCATTTCATCATTCTCTCATTGACTTTATTTACAAGCAAGGAAAAATCATTGGGGCCCACAACATTCCCCTGTGAATTTCTCAAAATTCAACATGCAAGTCACAGGTTCTGAAGTGCTATAGTGCATCAATGACTCAGTAGTATCTCATTAATATTGCTTTGTCATCTGTTCATATTTTGTCCAAATAAAAAAATAAAATAAAATAAAATACTTACCGGATATTGTGCAGTGGAGAGTCTGTAGTGCTCGTAATGCTGTAATCTGAAAATAAAAATAAAATGTCAGACATAGCATGTTAAAATCTGTTGACCCCATAAGCTACAACTTCTCTGATTTACAAGATTTCACTTTTTTTTTTAATCCTCCATAGTGCACCTTTAAATGTACTACAACCAAAAAATGCAAACAAACCTTAAGAATTGCTCAGGAGATAAAGCTCAATGATCAATCTAAACAAAGAAAAGAACAAAAACAAAAAAAATGAATAAATTAATGCTTGACAGCGCACAACAGATACAGTTGATGACAACAAAACACAGGTCTACGACTTTCAATATACATCTTATGACTTAAACCAGAAAAAAAAAAAATTATTTTAGTTTATTCTTAATATAAACAATGAATATGCGGTCTATGTCCAAATATATGTTTATGGTAAATTTTTTTAATACTTACAATCACAGATATTAATAGGCATATGACAAATATATCAGGACACAGAAAACAAATTAGTTCAGAGATATAACATGTGGATGTCAACCATATCTACACAAAACAGAGGAAACCGGAGCAATAATTACAAACATTAAGGCAACTTCAACAAACTACATGCTGGAGGCTAAAAAGATGGTTATTTTAGATTGTAATGATATCTTACAATACCACTGTTTTAACTGTTTCTCATCAAATGCATGCAGCATTGGTCAACGACAAACAAATTACAACTTCAGCTTGCTCTTCCTCTGCATTCGGTGCACATGAACAGATTTTTAACCTTTAAACAACGTCTCTCCTCCCTGACGCATTCATTACTCAAAATAAATGAACGGATAAATACATTGTTAGCACAAATCGTCCACGATTCAAACTTAAAGCTCTCACTTCAACCTGCTGACTTAAAACCATTAAACATTACCGTTACTATTATAAAAGTACTCTAATTATATTCCGATCATAAATATCATAAAAAGTGTAGCTGACACTGACACCGCATCTATACTCAACAACATTTTCTGTGGCCAAAAAAAAAAAAAAAAGATTTCGCGCTCATTTACGCTCAAAGCGGGAAGCCGCCCGCGACCGAGACGAAACGGATAAGTCCAGTAATATGTACCTCTCACGGACTCCGTGACTGAATCTGAGCCGATTCGCCATCACTAGCGTGTCAGACACGGCGGTCTGTGTGTAGTTTCAGA
>NW_024875756.1:0-181 GCF_018340385.1 Cyprinus carpio
TTCAATATGCTGATGACACAACGATAATAGTAAAAGGAAAGGAGAGCATCATAGAAGTTATGAGGGTTGTAGAAGAATATTGTAAAGGATCTGGGAGTAAAGTAAATGAAGAAAAGATGGTATATATGAGATTTGGTAAAGCAATGGTTTTAAGGGATTGTTTTAATTTTAAGGAAGTGGA
>NW_024875756.1:1379-1461 GCF_018340385.1 Cyprinus carpio
TGCTGTGTAAAGTGTGCCAGGAAAAGGAAGAGGGCATTTTACATATGTTTTTATATTGTAGAGAACTGGAGGAATTTTTAAG
>NW_024875756.1:1782-1866 GCF_018340385.1 Cyprinus carpio
AAAGTGAAGGAGATTTTTAAATTATCTATGTAAAGGAAAGATGTGTAATGTAGAGATGTTTATAGAAGAAATTCTGTATTTTCT
>NW_024875756.1:2137-2242 GCF_018340385.1 Cyprinus carpio
ACGCCCGATCTCGTCTGATCTCAAAAGCTAAGCAGGGTCGGCCCTTGTTAGTACTTGGATGGGAGACCGCCTGGGAATACCAGGTGCTGTAAGCTTTAGTTTTTT
>NW_024875756.1:2450-4743 GCF_018340385.1 Cyprinus carpio
CTGGCTGTGCCATAGGATACCGAAATGGAAAAATGACACTGGACTTGGCGGAGAGACACGATCGGCAAACGACACTGACTGGGAAATCATCACGTAGCTGGGAAATGGAATGAAATCTAAGGCACGAGAGAAGTTTACCAAAGAAAATATCTAAAAGAGGTTACAGTGATTGTGGAATGTAGAGAATGTGATCAGGTGGTGATGGAGGATATTATCAAGGCTGTATCAAAAGAATGTGATAAGGGGAAAATCTTTTAGCACTGAGGCCAAGGCAAGGGAAAGGGAATAATGTAACTGACTATGGAAAAAAAGAAGAAACATGTGACAAATTGGACTGATGGACTGATGATAAAGAGGAGTGGGCTGTGAGGTTAAAAATGCGAAATAGAGAGAGACTATATTTGTTTTCAGCTAAGCCACGCCTGCCGAGTCTATTCCATATGACAATGAAATTTTAGCAAAATTGGAAGGATGGGGGAATTAATCCAGTTCTCAAAAATAAAAGAGAAGATGCTACCCGGGCACTGACATTGAAGAGGCGGAACAAAGGTTCCTACGGGTGAGATCCTCAAAGAAGTGGCACTCGTTGCCATATAGCACCTGAGAAGCTGGAAACAGAGGAAGTGCCGCAGTATTTTTTGATGATGCACAGCCATCAGGTGAAGACCTGTAGGCTGTGCATGAGCCTCGGGACACCTGCTTAAAGACTTTTTAAGTGCTACAAGTGTGAGGAGAGGGGGGACACTTTGTAAGAGAGATTGCAATGCTGTCAGATGCCCGGGTTTTTGTCAAGAAGTTTTTAAATAAATGTGAATGTTGGGGTTGGATGGAGGGAGAGGGAAGGAGGTGTGGGAACATCTGGGCTTGGATCGGACAGGTGCATGAGAGAGAAACAGCTAGGAGGGAAGAGAAACTGATGAAGGACAAGAGAAAGAAGGATTGCAACAAAAAAGAAGCAGAAGGAAGATCGAAAGCAACCGAGAGGAAGAAGAAGGAAAGAAAAAGTGAATGATGAGGATAAGGGAACGGATAATAGAACAAGGACACCCAATGGACGGATATTGAGAGTATCGGACAGTTTTTAAAAATCTTCTGGATACCCGTGGAGAGAGAGAGTTGGACAAGGGAGTGGACGATCAAAAAACAAAGAAATGGACAGTGAAGAAGAAACAAGTGATGGACAACATGGAAAAAGACAGAGGGGGGGAGAGGACAAATAAGAAGGGAGAACATTAAAGGTAAAAACCAAATGTGGAAAAAATGCAAGGAAAAAAGATAATGACAAGTGTAAAACAGATATGAAAAAGCAGAGGGCTGGAGCGAGAAGATGGAGAATAATGGCTTTTAGGTATTTATTTTTCTTTTCTTTTTAATGGTTTTATGTTGTGTTACTTTTAATGCAAGAGGACTTTCGATGGACATGGGAAAATTTTGAAAGAATGAAAGAAAATGCAAAGTATGGCATGTAATTGAGCTATAAGAAACAAACTGGAAAGAGAGTGTGATGAAGGACTATAAAAGAAATGGGAAGTGGGGATATTTTATATGTAACAATGGGGGATGGAAGGCTTGCTAGCAAGAGGGGAGGGCGTTTTTTAATGAGAAAAAGATGTTTTTAATGTGCAAGCAAAGTAATATATAAAGATAGATGGTGGGAAATGTATGGTGGTGGAAGTAAATTATGAAGTGCCTTGAACTGATTTTGAGTGAATCTTACATGCACCAACAGAGGGAGAAAGAAAAGAGAAGAATACGAATATTTTAATGTTTTAAGAAATATAAGTAAGCAAGTATAAGAGGAAATAATAATGATAGGGATTTTTTAACACAGTTTTGAAGTAAAGTCAAAGACATGGCAGAAGGAATGGTTTTTAAAACTGACACGTGGAAGAAAAAGAAAATTAAAAGCATTAATGGGAGAAAATGAGTATCATCGATGTGTGGGAAAGAGAAAGAAAATGAAAAGAAAAAAGAAATTTCAAGGGAGGCAAAATCGTGGGGCACGTTTTGTGTTTGAAACAAGACAATTGACTTTTTTATTTTTATGTACGAGAAATGTGGAGAATTTTATAGATAGAAGATTAAGTGCATGAAGAAACGATTGTTAGCTATCACAAGTTTTATTTTTTAAAGTAGACTGGAGTAAAGGCAAATATGCACGGGAGTCTGGATTTTAAATACAGAGGTTTTAAAGAATGAAGATTATGTTTTAAGTATAAAGGAGATCATGGAAAAGGAAAAGGGAAATGAAATGTATAATGAGGATAAGCGAATATGGTGGGAGAACGTGAAA
>NW_024875756.1:4922-5023 GCF_018340385.1 Cyprinus carpio
ATTTGATCTAGAGAAAAGAAGAGGAAAAGCAGAAATGATTACATTTACATTACATTTACATTTAGTCATTTAGCAGATGCTTTTATCCAAAGCGACTTACA
>NW_024875757.1:0-677 GCF_018340385.1 Cyprinus carpio
CTGATACTGCAGTCTGAAAGTCTATTAGAAAAGATGTTATTCTTCATTATAACACAGATTGTTATACAAGTATAAGTTCTAGAATGAAGAAAATAAAAAGATGCACTACAGGATTTTGACCTGAATGGACTCTTTTCACAGTAAAGCTGGATAAAGTTATATATTGGTGAACATAAACTACAACAAATGCAATTTTTCCATTTTCCACATTATATCCTACAGTTGCAATCAAAATTACTCAACCCCTCAGAGACTGCAGTACTTTACAAATACAAGCTTTTCTGAAGATCCAGGATAAAAATCTAAATTGCATCAACAGTCCACTTGCATATATTAAAGTGACCAAAGTCAACATATATAAAGTAATATTTTTGAGTTATGTAAGAATTTACTAACAGAGCTATGTCATAATTATCCAAACCCCTATTCAACATTTCCTTGTTTTTAAATTAAGCTTATTTGCATGGTGGGGAATAGCACAAAATTGTCCTTAAACACAATTAAACCTTTAGAAACTCCCACTAAGAAATAGTAGAATTAGCTTGAGCTGCCAGCACATACACACAGTTAGCCCATGCATGTACTGAAGTTAAGTAGCAAAAATGGCAATGTCAACAGAGATCTCAAAAAAGCTATAGAGAAGTTATAGAGAATAAATAATTGTATTACTTTAGAAA
>NW_024875757.1:774-886 GCF_018340385.1 Cyprinus carpio
AAAATGTTTAGGCAAGGCAAGGCAAGGCAAGTTTATTTATATAGCACACTTCGTACACAATGGTAATTCAAAGTGCTTTACATAAAAGAAAGTAAAATAATCATGAGGAAAA
>NW_024875757.1:2431-2515 GCF_018340385.1 Cyprinus carpio
GCTCTAATCTCAGATGGTAGACTATTCCAAAACCTTGGACCTGCAACAGCAAAGGCCTGATCCCCTTTCAGCTTTAAATGAGTT
>NW_024875757.1:2903-4049 GCF_018340385.1 Cyprinus carpio
GACAGCACTTTGGTCAACTTCAGTTGTTTTAAATAAATATTGTATTGTATTAATATGCAAAACTGTTAGCCAATTATAGCAGTGGTTGTTCACTTCAGCATCTTGAATGTTCCCCATCTATAAAAACAATGTTCTGCAGAGAGGGTCAAAACCCGGATACAAAATAGCCTATTATATCTACATTGTGATGTTTTTGATGTACAAATCTTGCAAACATTATTGGTGCATCACAGATAACATTATAAAATAATAATAAAAAAATGCAGTTCATGTCCCCCTTTTAAGGTTTCAATTATCTAAAACTGAACAGGTGTGAAAGTCTTTCATCTTAATGATCCACAGCATACAAACAACCTTAAAATGGTTGAGAAACAAGAAAATTAAAGTTTTGAAATGGCCTAACATAAGCCCACTCTTAAACCACATTGAAATGCTGTGATAGGACATTGAATATAGAGTTCATGCTTGAATTAAAGCCTACAAATTTCACTGAGCTGAAACAGTTCTGTCCTCAATTCTGTGGCAAATTAACGAGGTCCATGTTAACAAATGGATCTGAATTCTAACCAAACAGTAGTGAATGTCACAAAACTTACCTCAGTATCTCTAATTTGCAATTTCTATTCTTCAGTCCACTGCAGAGCAGCTTCAATCCTGAATCCTGCAGATTATTATTGTTCATGTTCAGCTCTTTCAGATTGGTATCTGATCCAAGAACTGTAGCCAGAGCTGGACAGCTTTTGTCTGTTAAGCCACAATCATTTAACCTACAAGAGATATAAATGAAATGAGTTAGATACATGTGTCACAATCATCAGCTGGAGTGCCCATGAACTCCAGTAGAGGGCACTCCACTCAGGACTAGGGCTGGGCGATATGTAAAAAAAATATATATATATATCTCGATAGTCAAAATTGTTATGATATTCGATGTATATCTCGATATGTTTGCATTTGCATTTAAATAATGAAAAAAAAAAAGATTTTCTTGTGCCCATTAAAAAAACAACAACAAAAATAATTAAGATTGAACAGCTAATTTAAGCAGTTAAAAAGAAATCTAGACCAAGTGATCACTTACTTCTTTTTATTAAATAAACACATATATGTAACTAAAGTAGTGCAAAACACGTACAGAAAGTACAT
>NW_024875757.1:4242-4717 GCF_018340385.1 Cyprinus carpio
TGAAATATATATATATATGAATACCAAAGACTTTTGCACTCTCTCGGTCTATATTATGAAAACTGGTAAATAGAACTGTAAAATTCCCTAATATTCCAAATGGCCATAGTCCATGTTTCTCTATTCAAACATCAGCGGTCGAGTAATTTATTCAGCGATCACAATCGCAAACAATACAGTCGAGATCTCATGACAGAACACAGGCCGGCTGAACGACACTTTCATTAGATCACTAAACTCCAGCTTGTTAGTGTTTTCAGATCATCGGCGGCGGCGTTTCCGCAATAAGTAGTAACACGTGCGCATGGTTGCCAGGTTGCTTAAAATAAGCAAACACCGGGCAGAAAATGTAACAGCGAAGCTCTGATTTGGGGATTTAAACTCTTGTTATCTGGCAACCGCTCTCATGAAAGCTCTCGTAGTAGAGACGCGTAGAGCAGTCTTCAGTTACATGTTCCTTTTTTGGATGTTCGGC
>NW_024875757.1:4909-5038 GCF_018340385.1 Cyprinus carpio
TACCAGGTGTTCCCCAATACCACTCCCCTATATATACTGTGTTTGGACTCTAAGTGATTGCGAAGACTTGTTTAGCCCAGTCTTACATTTCTGAGCGTTTTCCTTTTAAAAGTGCTGCTCTATTATCTT
>NW_024875757.1:5078-5217 GCF_018340385.1 Cyprinus carpio
TATCATTTATGCATTGAGGTTATGCAAGAGTATATCTCCTTTATAGCAGAAATGTAAGAAGTTGAACTTCATATTTTAGTACAAATAATTATGGAACAATGTGTTTTATAATAACATGATGTGCTTCTTCTGTAGCTAA
>NW_024875757.1:5429-5562 GCF_018340385.1 Cyprinus carpio
GGCATCCAAGATGTAGGTGACTTGTTTCTTCAGTAGAACACAAAGAGTTTTAACTCAAAGCGTTGCATTGAATGGGAGACACGGCTTTGAGAGTCAAAAAAACATACACCAAAAAAAAAAAAAAAAAAAAAAA
>NW_024875757.1:5736-5813 GCF_018340385.1 Cyprinus carpio
TAAACACCATACATAGCGTTTCCTTAAGATTGGCAGGTTTAAGCACAGGAAAATACAGTTTATGCATTCAGCAAATT
>NW_024875757.1:5969-6033 GCF_018340385.1 Cyprinus carpio
ACAAACACCTGGCTGGTCAGGTTTGGTGAGGCTTTCTCCAAACTGGCCAAATACAAACGAGACA
>NW_024875757.1:6138-6206 GCF_018340385.1 Cyprinus carpio
AGCCACGTTGCAACAGGTTTAGTCTGTCTAGTGTCTACACAGGACATTTGAACTCTGTGTCAGTACCT
>NW_024875757.1:6349-6870 GCF_018340385.1 Cyprinus carpio
CATTTCTTTGATATTTATTTTAGTGTTTTGCAGGCGGTGTTCACTGACGGAAGTGCTCAAACACGAACTGACGAGTTAAATAGGGGGTGTTAGATGAGTGAGACAGTGCTGGGCTGATTTCAGAGACGTGTATAAATATATATACATATATACTGTATATAATATATATAAATATATTACATGCATGCACAGTTTAAGTCAGCTTTAATCACCTTTTTGGTAATTCCATGACTTAACTGACCACGACACTGCATGCACATAGTTTATTTTGCGGTTTGATATGAAAGGATATGCACAAAGCAAGCGTGCAGCGGCGCCTTTGAGCACAGGACCGTTTCCGCGCTTGCTTAACTTGCACCTGGCGCTAAAGTGAAGTGGAGCGTGTGTCTGAAACGTCTCCTGTTCTCAGTCATCTCAGTCATTGTCATGAGAAAAAGTGACAGAAGCAGCAGTTGTGAGTGGGGTGGCCAACTCTAGCCTCGCCCCTATGTTAAATATTATTAATGCATTAAACTGAAAAA
>NW_024875757.1:7539-7606 GCF_018340385.1 Cyprinus carpio
GCACATTCATGTCTCTATGGTGAATTTATGCCTTCTTGCTGCTGCTTGTGTAATTGTATTACTGGAA
>NW_024875757.1:7716-9766 GCF_018340385.1 Cyprinus carpio
TAGTAGCTGATGGGGTTTCCTCACTGAATTTCAGTGGTTCATCTCTTGACCAGTCACTCTTCACAGACACAGAGCTGGACACATGTGATCCTGATCTTACACTGATGACACAAAGAACAAAACACTTTACTACAGGAGCTCCTTCAGTCTCATTTGAAAAGGTTCAATGTTGTAAATGGTTATTTCTGTAGATAGATGGACACATTTATGTTTGATTGTCACATTCATTATTGAATTAATGCTCTCTAGTGTCTGTCTGTGTAACTGGATTACTGGAAAGAAGCTCTAGACACAGTTCAGTGAAGAAAGAAGCAGAAACTCTGTGATTTATTGTGTTATTTACTTTATCACAAATATCCTAGTGGAGAAATTAGCTAATGCTATGTTGTAAAAATATGTTGTGAAATACCTTTCAGTAGCTGATGGTGTTTCGTCAGTGAATAACGGTGGATCATGTTTTGAGCAGTCACTCTTCACAGACACAGAGCTGGACACATGTGATCCTGATCTTACACTAATGACACAAAGAAGAGAGTGGTAACATTTTGAAAACTTTGATACAATCAATTTCATAAATTCAAAAAAGAAACCACAATATATACCGCAATGTAAAAAAGAGGACAGTATAAGTCCCCTTCCATCACAGTAGAGTCCAAGCTCTCTTGTGTCACAGCAGTAGCATCCTCACGTTACACACGAGCTTCATTTCTACCATTGTGCCACATTCAGCTACATTCTCCTCAGTCTCAGTCGTCTCACTTCTCTTATTTATATCTTCTCTAGCAATAGTGACACTGAGCCCAGCTTCAACACTCACCCATCCTTTCATTATTTACAGCTTCAGCATCATTCAGTTTCTCAGCACACACACTTCTAATGCGGCCCTTCCATTATATCATCCAACTAATCAAAATCAAATTAATCTACGTCATACTTCAAGACCACGTAAACCTGTCATCTAAAACAAATGACAGTGATTTACAGTCAAGTGGGATCTTTTTGATTTGGGACACTACTGTGTCATATCTTGAAAGCTCTACAAGCAAGAGTTCATCTTTAATGAAAGCTGGAACACACATCTTCTGACTTCATATCTACGGATTACACACCAGGGCTGTACAGTGTGACATTTATTGAACGTGTTATGAAAAAAAATCAGTCTGTGTGATTAATAAATATACCACAGTAGCAATGCATGCATGGGTTTGAGGCGGTTTACAAACCTGTTGTCCGTCAAAGGGAACATTTAATGAGGTTTTTGCTACAAATTCATTTCATCACTCAAGTGTAGCCACTTTTGGCCAAATTGTGGACCCTTACAAACAGACACAACAAACTTGGTGTTCTATATAATATTTGGCAAATAAAGAAAAAGGTTTATCTGAAAACCTTAGTTACAGTTCAGATTCTGTGTGCAGATATTTTTTGGTTCAGATTCTGGAATTCACTGGATATTGCCGCTCATAACATCATAAAGTCACGTTAGACATTGATGCTAGTTTAAAGTCAATTTGAAATGAAAGAAGAGATTAAAGTGAAGAAATAGAATTCAAACAGTATCTTTCCGGAGCCAAAAAATAAACAATGTTCTGACTGCTATACATAATATTTATTGCTGTAGTATTAGTACATGTTTTATTAATGCAGTGATGCGCATGATCACAGACAGACTTGTTATACGAGGCAAACTTAAGCCACATTCAGTGTGTTATGTTAAATAATTACAGACCCAGCTCCAGAGTTAAATCACTGAGATTCCTTCTGTTTGTTTGGGGATTATCTAAACTTAATATTATATTATATTTATAGGCCTAACCATAATATGTTGAGCCATTCAATGCTATGGAGCAAAGAGCTCTCATGTATAGTCATTAAAAGTCTATTTTAAAAATCTCATTTTAGTTCATTTAAACCTTTACACCAAAAGATACTTCCGTTTGCAATGATTATTTACATTTTCTATCCACTAAATGTGCAACCTGAAACAAAAAAACATTTTAATTCTAGGGTTGTACAGGATTTTTCATATATGATAAATAAAACATTTAAC
>NW_024875757.1:10680-10766 GCF_018340385.1 Cyprinus carpio
CGCCCAGTTATTTTCATCTTATTTTCTGAATTTATCATCTCTGTTCAGTTTTACAGATTGCTGTGATGTAGATATATGTGCTTTTC
>NW_024875757.1:11171-11281 GCF_018340385.1 Cyprinus carpio
GATTCTGGCACCCAGCTATGTCGCGAATATGGAAACATTTGGATTGATGCCAGGCTAGTTTTAGAGGATCTGTTGTGGAGGGAAGGAATTAAAATAGCTTGTGTTTATAA
>NW_024875757.1:11641-11712 GCF_018340385.1 Cyprinus carpio
CGTTCTGCTGGGGTCTTATGACTGCCTTTATCTCAGATGTGGAAACACTGTTTTGGATGTAGTCTGGAAAA
>NW_024875757.1:11995-12215 GCF_018340385.1 Cyprinus carpio
TATTACGTCCCCATGCAACGCCATGCGACGTCCCCTCCAGAATTTCACATATAAACAGATATTTTTCGTGATAATGTCATGTACAGTTGTGGGCGTTTCATTTTTAATTTTATAAAAGCTTCAGTAGTAGTAAATTATTTACGTGCATACAGATGACGGCGGTGTTGAAGCTCTTTTATTTGCCGTTAAACGGTTGACCACTGTGTGTGTGTCCTGTCGT
>NW_024875757.1:13378-13455 GCF_018340385.1 Cyprinus carpio
CTTTGAAGATGAATAAAGGTATAATGGGTTTGGAACGACATGAGGGTGAGTAATTAATGACAGAATTTACATTTTTG
>NW_024875758.1:0-3294 GCF_018340385.1 Cyprinus carpio
GTGTATATTTGATTATTCAGACAACAGAAGAAAGACAATGCTGACGCGCGGGTCTCGTGCGCGTGCTTCGGGTGCACGAGCACAGAAAACCGTTGTGTGATTAACGATTTCAGTTCTGTTTCGCGGCTAATTACGCTTTTAAAATATCAAGCTCTTCATTTTTCATTGATTCATGCTTCTTTGATCACTCTAACGTGTCAATAACTTTATGACAGTTAACGTAGTCAAAATCATCGTATACATATGTGTCAACTGTAGTAACAGTGAATTCAAGCTTATTTGTATAATTACTCACCGATATTGTGTCAGCCGCAGTCTGGATTTGAGGAAAATAAGATGGCCGTCGATCAGAAAATTCTCAAACCCAACCTCGATGACGTCAGAGGGCACGTGGTTTTCACAGAACGCTAAATTATTGATTTGATGTGTAGCAAATAGTTTAAATTAAACCAACAAAACTTAGATTTACTTCCAATTCAGTAAATCATTTACTTTAGTTCAATGTCAAGGCAGAAAATTAAGTTAAGTCGGATCAAGTATAAAATGTGCTTTAGAGTAGCGACAAGGATGTGTGATTATGTTCAGTTTCTGGCTTCAGTTTTGACAGTTTAGCTGTTTTCTCATATATGTTATTTCTATCTTTCACAGCTACATTGACGTCTTCTTTAGTGTGAGTGAACGTGTTCTGCAGAAGCTCATCTGAGATCAGTTTCTGCTTCTCTGTGTGGTGTTACACAGTGTGTGTTAGTGTTAGTTCCTGTTCTTCAGGCTGTGATCAGACAGTGATGTTATTTCTCTGACGGTGAATGCTCTGAGAGATGAAGGATCTGTAATCATATAATCCACTGTTAATGACTTCTACAGAGCTGCAGGAGATCTTTCACACTCTTACTGACAACATGGTCATGTCTGTGTCTGTGGAGGAAGAAAGATTGTTATTTATCGAGAAGAATCTTACTGTTATTACAGTCGCGGTCAGAATTATTGGCACCCTTGGTAAATATGATCAAAGAAGGCTGTGAAAATAAATTTGCATTGTTAATCATTTTGATCTTTTATTTAAAAAATTCACATAAATCTATCCTTTCATTGGATAATAAGAATTTAAAATGGGGGAGAAATATCATTATGAAATAAATGTTTTTCTCTAATACACATTGGACACAATTAACAGCACCCTTTTATTAAATGCTTTTTGAAACCTCCATTTGGCATAATAACAGCTCTAAATGTTCTCCTATAATGCCTGATGAGGTTAGAGAACACCTGACAAGAGATCAGAGACCATTCCTTCATCAGAATCACTCCAGAGCCTTCAGATTCCCAGCTTCTCCTCTTCAGTTCACTCCTCTCATGTTCTTCAGGGTTCAGGTCAGAGGACTGGAATGGCTATAGCAGAAGCTTGGTTTTGAGCTCAGTGACCCATTTCTGTGTTGTTTTTGAGGTTTGTGTTTGTATTATTGTACGGTTGGAAGATCCAAACATGGTCCATTATAACATTTCTAACAGAGTCAGCCACTTACTGATATTTTATCTGTTGGTATTTGATAGAATCCATGATGCCATGTATCTAAACAAGATGTCAGGACCTCCAGCAAAATATGAATACAACATCAAAAAGAAAGCCACAGCAGTATGTTTCATTGTACACATGGGGTACACCCATCTTGAGAGTGTTTGCTGCTAAAAAAGCCTAGTTTTTTTTAGCTCTCTCACATGGATCATGTAGAAGCCATCTCTCATTTTAAAAGCTCGTGTCTTGGCTAACTAACTCAAATATACTTTTAGCCTCGTTTTTGAATAGAGCTTCAAGAGGAGATTTTTTCTTGAAACCCTCCCAAACAAAAAATGTGTTGATGTAGGTTCTGTTTGACAATTTTTTTAAAGGTTTTCTGACCCCGAGACTCAACTATTTTCTGCAGTTCTCCAGCTGTGGTCCTTGAAGAGTCAGTAGCTACTCAAACTCTCCTTCTCACCGCACATTAGGACGATATAGACACACGTCCTCTTCCAGGCAGATTCATAACATTTTCTGTTGATTGGTAATTCTTAATTATTTCCCTGATGGTGGAAATGGGAATTTTCACTGCTCTAGCTCTTTTCTTAAAGCCACTTCACTAATTTGTGAAGCTCAATTATCTTTTTGCTGCACATCAGAAATGTATTCTTTGGTTTTTCTCATTGTGATGGATGACAAGGGAATTTGGGCTTTGTTTTCCTCCTCTTTATTTTCCGCGGAAACAGGAAGCCAGAGCTGGATGGATTTCATGTTCATAATCACCCTGAGTGCTCAAAATTGTAAACATGAATGGAATATACTTCACAGATATTTTACTCATAAGAATTTCTTAGGTACTCCAATAATTGTGTCCAACGGTATTTGAGAAAAAAAAACATTCATTTCATAATGAGATTTTCCCCCATTTTAAATTGTTTTAGTTCAATGAAAGGTTGAATATTTACAGCGAATTTTTTTAAAATAAAAAGATCAAAATGATTAACAATGCAGATTTGCACAGCCTTCTTTGATCATATTTACCGAGGGTGCCAATAATTCTGACCATGACTGTATATGTGCTCTCTTGTGCGTCAGTGAAGTCCGGCTGTAGTGCTGTTCTCAGATGAGCTCATTTCTGGTCATGTTTGTGTCTGTGGATTATTATTTACAGAGACGAATCTTCTGTTATTATGTGTGCTCTCTCAGTGAAGTCCGGCTGTAGTGCTGTTCTCAGATGAGCTCATTTCCCGGCCTGAGATCAGCTCGTCTCTTTCTCTAATGTGTCAAACATGTCTTCACTGCAGAGGTTGACTCTGATGGAGGGGTGTTTATGACACACAGGAATGTGTTGTTTTGGGACAGAAGTACTTCTTTAATTCTTCCTGAATTATTTACACACATACTGTACTTCTGTGGATCTGTTGTTTAAATGCAGTATATCACATGATCAGGAGTGTGATATTACTGTTAATACCTGCAGCCGAATCAATAATATCTCCTACACGTGTGATATTAATAATAATATATTTATTGACATTGCTCATATATTTTATTTTGTTGTGTTCCTAATCCTCATCATTTACACTATTTACCTTCATGTTTTAAAATGCTGTGAATAAAACCATTTTCATCTTACAGACAGAAGTGAATATTACACACTGTAAATATGATGAGTGATGGATATAATAACTGATGTAAATCACTGATAGAGTCTGATGGGATGTGAATGTGTTGATGTGTCTGTCAGTGAAGATCAGTATCTGTATTAATATAATCTTAATATAATCTCAGTATCT
>NW_024875758.1:3300-3414 GCF_018340385.1 Cyprinus carpio
AATATAATCTTAATATAATCTCAGTATCTGTATTAATATAATCGTAATATAATCTCAGTATCTGTATTAATATAATCGTAATATAATCTCAGTATCTGTATTAATATGATCTTA
>NW_024875758.1:3749-3856 GCF_018340385.1 Cyprinus carpio
CAGTATCTGCATTAATATGATCTTAATATAATCTCAGTATCTGCATTAATATAATCTCAGTATCTGTATTAATATAATCTTAATATAATCTCAGTATCTGCATTAAT
>NW_024875758.1:3957-11008 GCF_018340385.1 Cyprinus carpio
CTTACTAATTAATCATGACATCATAATCTGATCAATATATAATTAATTAATGCTCTCTGTTAGTATCTGTATTTCTCATCTTCACAGATGTTGAGTGAAGGGTTAAATGAGAGTAGAAATACTTCCAGTGATTTCAGACGTAATAATCTGAACATTTGTGAGATGTTTTATTTATTGTATTGTTTTATTCAGTCAGTTTCAAAGCGCGCCACAGTGGAGTGCAGTATTCCAGACCCCCTTAAATTTTCACTCTTTGTTATGTGCAGCCATTTGCACAAAATCATTTAAGTTAATTTTTTTCCTCATTAATGTACACACAGCACCCCATATTGACAGAAAAAACACAGAATTGTTGACATTTTTGTAGATTTATTAAAAGAAAAACTGAAATATCACATGGTCTAAGTATTCAGACCCTTTGCTCAGTATTTAGTAGAAGTACCCTTTTGATGAATCATGACCATGGTCTTTTTTGGGAAAGATGCAACAAGTTTTCACACCTGGATTTGGGGATCCTCTGCATTCCTCGCGCAGATCCTCTCTCCAGTTCTGTCAGGTTGGATGGTAAACGTTGAGTGGACAGCCATTTCAGAGTCTCTCAGAGATGCTCAATTGGGTTTAAGTCAGGGCTCTGGCTGGGCCATTCAAGAACAAGTCACCTGAGGTTGTTGTGAAGCCACTCCTTCAGTTATTTTAGCTGTGTGCTTAGGGTCATTGTCTTGTTGGAAGGTGAACCTTCGGCCCAGTCTGAGGTCCTGAGCACTCTGGAGAAGAGTTTTGCGTCCAGGATATCCCTATCGCTTGGCTGCATTCATCTTTCCCTCGATTGCAACCAGTCGTCCTGTCCTGCAGCTGAAAAACACCCCCACAGCATGATGCTGCCACCACCTATGCTTCACTGTTGGGACTGTATTGGACAAGGTGATGAGCAGTGCCTGGTTTTCTCCACATATACGCTTAGAATTAAGGCCAAAAAGTTCTATCTTGGTCTCATCAGACCAGAGAATCTTGGCCCTCTGTTTTTAGAAACATCTCATACTTGAGGGCTTTCATGTGTCTTGCACTGAGGAGAGGCTTCCGTGGTCGCTGCTCTGCCATAAAAGCCCCGACTGGTGGAGGCTGCAGTGATGGCTGACTTTCTGCAACTTTCTCCCATCTCCCGGCTGCATCTCTGGGAGCTCAGCCCACAGTGATCTTTGGGTTCTTCTTTACCTCTCTCACCAAGGCTCTTCTCCCGATGGCTCAGTTTGGCGGACGGCCAGCTCTAGGAAGGGTTCTGGTGTAGTCCCAAACATCTTCCATTTTAAGGATTATGGAGCCACTGTGCTCTTAGGAACCTTAAGTGCAGCAGAATTTTTTGTAACCTTGGCCAGATCTGTGCCTTGCCACAATTCTGTCTCCTGAGCTCTTCAGGCAGTTCTTTGACCTCATGATTCTCATTTGCTCTGACATGCACTGTGAGCTGTAAGGTCTTATATAGACAAGTGTGTAGCATTTCTAATCAAGTCCAATCAGTATAATCCAAACACAGCTGGACTCAAATGAAGGTGTAGAACCATCACAAGGATGATCAGAAGAAGAAATGGACAGCACCTGGGAGTTAAGCAAATATATGAGTGTCACAGCAAAGGGTCTGAATACTTAGGACCATGTGATATTTCCAGTTTTTCTTTTTTAATAAATCTGCAAAATATCAACAATTCTGTGTTTTTCCTTGTCAATATGGGGTGCTGTGTGTCACTAATGAGGAAGGGTTAAATAGAACTTAACTGATTTTAGCAAATGGCTGCAATATAACAAAGAGTGAAAAATTTAAGGGGGTCTGAAAACTTTCCGTACCCACTGTATATGCACTTTTTTATATAATATTATACACAGAGCTGGGCAGATTACTCACAAACTGTAATCTGTTACTGATTCCAGATTACACACATAAAGTTGTAGTTTGTACTGCGTAATCCATTACACATTTCAGGTGATATAATCATATTACTTTCTGATTAGTTTTAGATATCTTTGATCTTACTCACTTATCACATTGTTTTAAACAGGATGATCTTCACCATATTCATATTGATACAACAAAAACAAAAAGAAAGAAATATATTCCATTCGTTGAAATTAACAACATAAAGTGGATTAAACATCACATTACGTCAAGGTTTCCCAAGCTGCGGTTTGTGAAGAACTGCAAGAGGTTTGTGAGTTTAACGAAGAGTTAATCATTAATGAAATCATAAAAATGTAAAATTAAAATAAATCATTTTAAAATAACATAAAAAGAAATAAAACACTTCCTAAAAAGGAATTATTTTATTTGCTTACCTGCACATAACATGAACATTAACCAATGTGTAAATAAACATGCAAATGTGATACTTAATTATGAAATATTCATCTTCAAATCTCAGGGACACTTCAAGTAAATATATCAGATGAAAGATATTCAGATGACAAAAAAAGTTTGTGAATGCCTACATTACATGCAAATAAGAAATAATGTGAATTTGTGTATTTTAATGTTTGAAAGACAAATGCCTTCCAAAGACATTAAAAACAGACGGTTAAATAAGCTACTGAGTGATTAATTCAGATAAATATGAATGTGTTCATCAGTAGCTGAGATGATTTCTGTAAAATGCAGTGGGTCAGCTGACTAATGACTGGACTCTGGACTCTACAGAGACTGAAGACTTTCTGAGTCTATAGAAGCGGGTGGATATTTCAGAAGGGAACATTTATAAAAGATGGAAAAGAGGAATTAGTGAGAATCAGTAAATAAAAGGGACATCATTTGTATATGAATAGTATGTAAACATGTAATCCATAAAAAGTAACCTTAGTCTGATTCTGAGTATTTTAAAAGTATTTAATCCATTACCCAGTACTTAATGTCTGGAATCTGATTAAATAACTCAAGATTAACTATATCAAGTTCTCCCCAGCTGAGATGATATAATATAAATATTTACTCAGAATCACGAGTTACAGATATGTATAATATTATAATATATGCAGAAACACTAGATTACAGGATTATTCTATAATATTGTAATATTGGTAATATGTAGTAATATTCGAGGCTGTTTTCAGGTTAAACTCGCGGTCAGGGGAGGAATCAGTGTATTTAACTCTCATGATGCTGAGCAATGCTGTTAATTTGGCTATTTCTACATCCACAGTCTCTGGAAAATGAAAAGAGGTCCTGAGAATATGAGGGGGTATATTCAGGAACTGCAATCATCTTACACCACGGTGTGCTTACAGTGGAGTGTTTGCTTGTCAGTGATGAACTCTTGCTGAAAGTGATGTGTTGTTTGTTGGTGTTCAGATCGTGTCCGGATGGACCTGTGTGATTGTGTTTCTCCAGTCTCTATTGGGCGCTGGAGTCCAGCTTCACAGGCTCATTTCAGTATCTGGTACAGTATAAATCATAGGCGTGATCAAAAAATCTTCTCACTGTCTTGATTTCCTGCTATCAGCTCCACCGTTTATTATCTCTCACTCTGAACAGAGAGCAAGTCTTGAAACTCTGAAACTATATCTAATTGTTACACAGTAAAGGACTTAAAAATCGCTACAGTAAAACATGTTAACTAGATAATTTCCCTTAATATATACGTTTAGTTTTTGTTTTCAAAGTTATGAGCATTAGGGCCAGTTATGTGACATCTTATGTTAATGTTAATTGCATTATTTCAGTTGTCGTGTGTGTTAGATGATTGGTGTTATTATTTGTGTGAATGATTGTGCAGCTTCGTATATTCAGTAATTTTCCTCATCAGCTTGTGAGAGCTTTGATTCAGTGGTTGTCAGTGTATCATAAATGTACAAAACAGATTTTAGTGCTTCAGGAGGCTGGAATATTAACATTATAACAGTTAATAAAACAGGTTTTTACTGGTAATTTAAGATAAATCCATAAATCCTGAATATACTTTAAGATGAAGTTCTGGCAATCACAGCCGCTGACTTATCTTTTATTTTAATGTAATATTTCACAGATGTTTTTACAGTGTAGTTGAGTTATTCAGCATTTTCTATCCCAGCAAAGCTTTTATTCTGTTGTTTTCATGATAATGATTTTTCATGAAATCGAGCTGATATTTCACTAATGTTTCTTTCTCAATCAAAACACAAACGTGTTCGTATTGTGAGGGTGTTTCTTGATATTGTGTTGTTGTCATGTTTTATTCAACCATTCAACTTCTATAAGAATACATACAGAATATTGTTTTGTATGATTTATTAGTTCTCATTAGTTTCATGAAGCAGTTCTGTCCTGATGATATTTAATTGGTTGTGTTGTAGTGGTTGTTAAAGTGGTTTAATTGTATGTAATGCTGCTGATATTAAACTGTATGATTTGATCTTTCAGATCTTCCCAGTGTTGTAGCTGTGTATGTGTTTGGATCAGTCGGTGTTGTGTTACTGAACTCTGTTGCTCTGATGACTGAACTGATCCTCAAAACACACCCCGTCAGATGACACTCAACCACACTCCACAATCACCTTCACCCCCTATGCATCTTGCATATAATGTTTATTATAAACGAAGGATGGCTGTGTCCAGTCGGCTGGGTGGGCTCAGTCCACTGTTGCAGTCAGGCAGAAAAATCACATCGGTGTGGTGTTGCAGATTATAATCTTAGAATTCAAAAAACCCGTTGTTTTCATCAAGATTTTTTTAAAACAATGTGGGTTTTAATATATTTGAGACTGAGACTAGGAAGATGCGTTCACTGTCAAACAACATTAGGTTCATTTTGTCATTTTATCAAATAGTTTTCTTGCTTACAATCTTATTGGATTTATTGCTTTCTTTATTTTATTTATAAGTAACATTGCAGTGTGTTTATATCGCAGTTGAATAAGTTAATAGCCTAATGATGAACTGCGAAAATAAACAACACGGACGGTATGGTCCTGAGAGCGCTGCACGAGCTCGCGGCTCCATCTGCAGGAAAGTGCAAAGCGTTCAAATGATTCAAAGCACCAAACGAAGCAGAACCAGCGCTGAGACGTGTTACTCGACCCGGTGACTCTTTATGAATGGCGGTGAGAATCTGAGATTGGTAGTGCTGTCATAACATTCACAACGGTTGTGCTGCCTGTAATTATATAATAGACTGTAGTGTGACGCGCTACATGTCTGCTGTTACAGTAACTTACTGTTTTTAGTTGTGATTCACTGTTAGCGCTGCTGGTTTGACCCGCTTTAATTTGCGTTTGGGAACACAACATTCGTCACTAGAAACGTTATAAATCTGTTGTTACAAAGAAAGTTTCAGTGTAACATTAATCCTCAGAAAATCATTCTGATTTTCTGCTCAAGAACAATCTCAGTTTAATAAAATGTTAGAAACAGTTGGTCCACTATTTGGTCGGAAAACAATACTACCACTCAAACATTTGTATACGATTTAAAAAAGAGAGATATTAATACTTTTATTCATCATGTTATGAAAAGTGACAAAGTGCGTGCAGACATTAAAATGATTTTATTTAATAAATGCATTAACACATTAATTAATTTATGATAAATGAATAAAATGGCTGTTCATTAACACTTTATATTTATCAAAAATCCTGAAAAAAAAAGTGATTTCATTTCCACACAAATATGAAGCAGCAAAATAGTTTCAACCTTGATATACTTCAGAAATGTTCTTAGAGTCAGATAATCTGATGATTTCTAAAAGATCAGTACAATGACAACTGGGTAATGGACAGAAATTCGCTTTTGCCTCAAGGAATAACATTATATTTTATAATATATTAAAATTGAAACCTTTTTTTGTATTGGAAGTAAATTTCACAATATTCTCTATTATTTTATTTATTTTTTACTTATTTTGATCACAAAAATTCCGCCTTGCTGAGCTGAAGATGTATTCACAATTCATAATAATTGTACGTTTCAAAACTTTTGGGCAGGTCCTTTAATAATAATATTAATTAATAATTCTATCTACCTTTATATAAATATCTTATAGACTTTTATTATAATATTTCATTCTCCTTGTTGGTCATGATATTAAATTCTGCTTTTTTTAATTTTTTTTTTACGGACTAGTATTTTACAACACAGGCGTCTCTTTAAAGTGTTAAAATAATATTTAATTATGAGTGTGGGTTGATCAGATGTTCCTTCTGTTTTGTCTCTAGCTCGATCAAGGCCGGTATTGTGATTTATTTCTTATCTTTATTTTTATTCATAAGTTAACATTTGCAGGTTAAAGTTTTAGGACATTCATTTTTTTTTTTTATCTGCCAGTTGAAATAAATTAAAATAACCTATATCTGTCAGTGATTTTCTCTCATTTAAAGATATTATCCGAATTCTTCTTGACTTTTAACTTTTTCTAAAAGATGTATAAAGAATTGGTTAAATCGATTTCATAACAAAATCAGCTATCTTCATGACGAATTTTCTTCATAATAATTATAGCTATGAAAAATAAACAAATAATTATGTTCAAAATAATTTACCATACATACAAGACACAAATAAAATTCTTTATAGGATACAAAGTTTAAAACATATAGTTTTGTGTCAAATAGGGATGAGGAAATTCGATCTCATGAAAGTGGTTTCATGGCATGATTTTTTGATGCGCAATGGTTAGGTTTATCGGTCAGGTTAGGATGGTTTCAGCTAGTCGTGTAGTGTGTCCCCGCTTAAAATCAGAATCAGTCTTCATGTGTTTGAGTGGTGAATCTGAGTGGTCCATAATAAAATTTTTGTTTATTTTCATCTCAGTTAATGGTGAAGGAGCACGGGAGAATGGGAATCATGTCTCTCCTATGAATTATAGTCATTTAATTCTGCTGATGTTATGGGATTGAACCCTTTGAGTTAAAAACTGAACATTGAATTACACACTGAGGGGTTTTATTATTTTAATTTAAGAATAGTGCTTCTGGAGCGTAATTCTAGAGATCATTATACTGTGTTTATAATGATTGTGCCTCAGGATGCTGTTTTGTTCAGTCTTTTCTGAAAAACTGAACTGAATAGCTCTTAACTTCAGCACTATCTAACATCATA
>NW_024875758.1:11162-11370 GCF_018340385.1 Cyprinus carpio
TGGACATCTGAGGGTTTATTTGATTGGTTCTGAGACTGGTGTGTTATTGAGTGTGATGTGTGTGAATCTGATCAGATCTGAATGATGCTGTAAATCTCTTTCCTCACAGGGATCACACCGTGTCTGCAGTCTTGTACGGTGAGTGTCAGAAACCAGATGTGATTCATTCTCCTGCAGTGAGTTTAAGGTGCTGTTGGTGATTTGATGT
>NW_024875759.1:0-1215 GCF_018340385.1 Cyprinus carpio
CAGCAGTTAAAAAAAATATATATATATATATATATAAATAAATAAATAAATAAAAAATGTTGTGTAGTCACTAAGCCACTTGTATAGTCAAAAGCCAGAAGGGTAAGAGCAGTATACTTATAAAATGGACATACTACATACTAAAATGACACGTTTGTTGAATTTAATCAAAGATGTAATCATTTTTTACAACCCTTAATTTAAGCTTAAATGCCTCAATTTTCTTAACAGTAACAGAAACCTTGTCAAAACATCACTAAGATATGTTTTTTATAACAGTGAAATCAAGAGTATTGATTGATTATAAATTTTTGAACTATGAAAGATTTAGCCCCGGGTTCCCTCAAAATGCTCTTATCGCTAAGTAGTTCTTAACCCATTCTTAACCTCTCTCTTAATGTTATGGCACTTTCCCCACACGCTCATACGCTTAAGTATATCTTCTGTAAGTCACACTTCAAGGTAGCGTTATCTGGACCATTCGGTAAGCTCTGTCTTTAGCATTGTTTGAGCTCAAGACGCTAGTCGCCACTTTGCAGCAGTCTTTAGGAAATCAGCTTAGCCACAGTACAAGTCCAACTATGGCATGTTGACAATGTTGTGGCTCAAAAATGATTTTATGTTATGGACATTTAAGACTAATAATAAAATATGTTCGCATGGATACAGGCCCAGGGGCGCACCAGAGTATTTAATTACACAGTCTGGGGCACTGGCCTGCAAGAGGCTGGCGGGGGGAAGACCATATATGTGGGATTCACTCTCTGGCAGCAGTGATTGACACACAATGATGACTAAAGCAATAGATCGAGAAAAAATATGTGAAATGGGCATTAAGATTCAGAGCACCCCTCACTAACCTTAGAAGCACCATCAGTGATTATTTCTGAACCTGGTTAATACGCTTTTTATATAAAAAACTATATACAAAAAACAACAACAAAATAATAAAATGCACTTAATAAAACAATTGGAACAAATGCATATTTATAAGTTAAGACTTAACTAAAATAAGAAGGCTATTAATAAAATAAATAACTAAGGCTGACTATAATCAGCTTGCTTCCATTTAATGAGCCTACTCCTCATCTGAATTAGAAAAAAAGGCACTTCTAGTCTTCAGTGATGCAAGAACGTTAGAGCATACACGTAAACATTATGCGCTCTCGATATCTGTCAAACATCACGCTATAGAAACCGCCTAAAATTAAGTAT
>NW_024875759.1:1402-1624 GCF_018340385.1 Cyprinus carpio
GCTGTAATTAGCCTAGGCTATATCGTTAAGTCATTAAAGCATTTAAATTGGCAATCACTTTTGATAATTAAAATCTGGCAAACAATTTGGCTCTAAATGGCTAAGATCTATAAATGGGTAAGCATGGCAGTGTCCAGTAAGTGACCAACTATGGCAGCGATTCAACGTGTCCTTGTATTGAATCAAAGACGGCGCCGGCCGCGGAGCCGTTTAGTCCATGTC
>NW_024875760.1:0-1151 GCF_018340385.1 Cyprinus carpio
ACGCATGTGTGAATCGTGTTTTTTGCGTGAATTATATTTGAGATTAATCTGTCTCCATAGTCATTCGCTTCTTTGTCTGAAGCTTGCGTCCGAAGCATGGCAGGGAAGCTAGAGGACGCGGTGTCTCGAACACTGCTAGGGGAACCATGGTTACATTCGTAACCTGGGGCGCTCCCCTTTCAAGGGAACCCGAGACCGCGTCAGGGGAGGGTGGCTATGGGGGAACAGTTTACCCAATAATCGCCATGCTGAGGGGAGTGCGAGCCAGAATCATGGCTAACACTAAGTACCAACTCTTCCATTTCCATGCCGGTTGCCCCCTGGGCGTTAAGGCGGCTGGGTTCAGACCAGTACCCCTTACGACCAAAGGCCTAAGCTACATACCCAACTTAATTGTTAGACTCTTTAAAGGGATAATGCTAGAACCTAGCATTTTATACTAAGTCCTGCCTGTCACACAGGCTACCGCTACTCGCAGTTTTTCTGCTGAAGGAGCTGTCTCAAACAGATCTCCAGTAGCAACACCCTGTTTAGATAGGTGCATCCCAGGGATACATAGGTGGAGTAAGCCCAAGATGAACGGGGCTTTTTACCAGCTCAGGAAAGGGCCACTTGAGAAGCAACCCGGCGCCAGAAGCCCTCACCATATAGGATTTTTAGAAAGAACGAGAATACTAAAGGCAAAACCCTACCACAGTGTGGATTTCAGAAAGTGTGCAGAGACCACGCCACCTACTATAGCATGGATTTTCAAATACTGTTCTAAGGGGAAGGGTCAGACACCCTGATAAAGCAGTTCATAGATGGAATGGTGCATCTCAAAACAGTAAGGCTCGGAGAGTCATCAACTCGATTCAGGAAAATAATGCTGGAGCGCCTTGGGAAAAAACAGTGAACTCAGTCTCATATGAGAGTGAGAACTCCTGAATCCAAAAGAAAGTGCGCCAAAGTGTTCCGCGTGCACACTGACCACCATGTGGTTTTCAGAAAGTACACAGAGCTTAGCGTGTGTACCTAAAGGTTCCTAAGCATCGCAGACCTGTGATCTCAGCCGCCTAATACCGGAACATGAAGCCGGATGGCTGGTACTGACGAGTGTTTAGTAAACACTGTAACTGAGCACTGCAAAGGAAACTCACAGAGGTTATTAG
>NW_024875761.1:0-130 GCF_018340385.1 Cyprinus carpio
ATAAATGGATTTCCAGAACTAAAAAACCTTTGCAGTAGCTCTGCTAATGAATTCATTTAAAAAATGTCTATCCTTGTACAGCTATGATCAGCTGTTTCTCCATCTTGGCTTAGTTTTAAATTTTGTTACG
>NW_024875761.1:310-472 GCF_018340385.1 Cyprinus carpio
TATTATTATTATTTTCTAATTCTTTTTTTAGACTATTTTAATTGTTAAAGTATATTAATCAAAATAACATGTCTAATTAATTGAAGTCATGGAGCTTGCACAATTTAACCTCAATTTATGAGAAGTTTTAGTTTGGTTTTATTTTTACCAAATGCTGTGTTT
>NW_024875761.1:696-11268 GCF_018340385.1 Cyprinus carpio
AAAAAAAAATGTGTGACTGTTGCGCACCTCTTTATTATTTATTTTATTTATTTTAGGTTGCATGAGATATACATCTAGGACATTCTAAAAGAAATATAGTGAATAGGGTAATAGTCAAACTTTTTGTCAAGGTCTAGATATTTGTTGGTTAAGATAAGTATCAGAAGTTTCATTCTGATTACAGTCAAACATAAAAAATGTGTTCGAAATGGAACACACTAGAACGACATTTTTGATATTTTTTTGTTTTTTTTGCTCAGGATCTGATAATAAAAAAAATTAACAAAAATAAGGAATGGATAGTGGTAATTCAAAAACACTTTATACAAAACATTTTGTCTTTAATGATTGTTATTAATGTAATCAATAAATGTTTTTTATGGTGGCTCCCAGTGGTGTCTGTCATTGCTAAGCGAACCATGACCTGCTCTCCATGAAGACACAGAAGTTTCAGCAAAGGATAATGGATTTCCAGAAACTAAAAAACTTTGCAGGAGCTCTGCTAAGGAATGCATTTAAAAAGTCTATCCGTAAGCTATGGATCAGCTGTTTCTCCATCTTGGCTTAGTTGTAAATTTGTTAGGGAAAGGTGAAGCGATTCGTTGATACTTGTCGCATAACCAGCAGTGCACGTGCTGCATTCTGAAAAGTTTAGATGATTCTAATTTAATTTTATACTGTTAGATTGGTGCTTTTAAACGTCTACCCCACCTAGCCTTAACTTACCCTTTTACAGTAATGAACTACGTAATTAATGTTGTACAGTGTGAGTATTTATGTGCGCATGCCCAGTAGCGCCAAACGTTGTCCTACAGAGTTTAGCGCTCCAACCTAATTAAACACACTTGAACCAACTTCAAGTATTACTAGACACACTAGAAACTTCCAGATAGGTGTTTAAAGGCCAGTTGGAGCTAAACTCTGCTGGGCATGGGCCCTCCAGGATATGTTGGAGAACCCTGTCCTACAGAGTTGTTCCTTTGCACAGCTTTTGATCATTACAAATAATAATGTACAATTATTTTTTAGACTAGGAGATATGCGTCTTGCCATCACATACATTCTCAATAGCCAAGTATGTGGTCTTGAAGAGGATCCTTTTTTTCTCTCATTTGGACTCGGTCTTGACTTGAACTTGAACCTCTTTGGACTCGGTCTATCGATCTAGTACTGGTCTTGTCTTGGACTCGACAAAGGCTGGACTTGACTACAGCTCTAAACCAATCAGTATTCAAACAGTAGATGTAAAAAAACGGAAGAAAAGTAATAAATATAAACCAATTTTGACATACATACTACTATAATATACACACACACACAACACGCTATCTTACAACTGAGTTGATAGAAGCAATCAATCCAACAAAAGATTTAATAATATTAATAGATTAGAAATAGATAGGTTATTTAATATATACAACAACATATGGGATTAATATATAATTATACAATGAATATGTTGAGTGTACTTTCCTGGGCCCTGCTAAAAAAAAAAAAAAAAACACAGTCACAGTTTATATTCTTGCTATACAGTGTTAACACATTATATGGGTGTTTAATACAGAGTTAGCACTATTGTACAGAGGTAAACAGATTACCACACACACACACAACACACCACACAACACACCTATCTATCTATCTATCCTGTTGTACGATCCCTGGCTTAAGAGAAGTAGCAATATGGAAGGAGGAGTCCATAAAAACATCAAATTTAACATATGTATTTAATCAGAAAACAGACATAACTACATCTAAAGTAAAAGATAATATAAAGATACAAAAAAAACAAATAACATCAAGCCTTGGGAATGGAGAGTGTGAGAAGTCAGCATGACACCACACAGCAAGCAGCAGGAGACCAAGCACCCAATCTCTTCTCTCCGAGCCATGCTGCGTATAAGCAGCATCTTATAAGCAGCTATGGTTACTCAAATAAATTCTCCACACCTGAATCACAGGCACTTAACCTGAAGACACCAAAAAGTTTACCAGAACTGATGGACCAAAATAAAGTACTACAGTCCCCTTGGATCGTCACACTGTATATACAGTATATTAAAACAGATTTTCTATACACTGAAGAGTACAAATACACTAAAGAAAAACTAGTGTATAGTAAGTGTAATAAAAAACTGCTATTTGCTAAATGAGTATTATTTTTTCAAATAGTACTATTTGGCTTACCTTCTCACCCTTTAACTTTCTAAGTCATGCTTTTTTATGGTGTTGTAAATGTCATCTAATAATCAAAAGTAATAAATAAATTTTAAAAATCATGTCATATAGCATGCAACCAATCAGTATAGCACCACATTTCAGGAGGCAAAATGTTCAAGACCATGGGCCAGGCATGGACTGCCTTAACAATTTGTCTGACCAACTAGCAGTTTAGTTACTTTTTTGGAGCCTTAAATTTGACAAATGTTTTTTAAATGCAGTTGAGTTAAAAGTTATGACCAGTCTTAAAAAAAATAAAGCATAAAAAAAAAAAAAAAAATCTTCGCGGGCTAACTTTTAATACTGTTGTAAAGCATTTTATGCCAACAGGCCCCAGTCTTCCTGGACTGATGACTAGGTGAACGAGCCTCTTTTGTCCCCTATTGTCATATACTTACATGTACAGACTAAAATAATAATGTTTTATATGCCTTAAAAGAGAAAACAAATCGTAATCTAATACCAAATCTAATAAAACAAACCGCTAGTTTACTACAAGTGACTACAATATAAGTTGAAATAGACCTATGTTACCACACTAATATACTGCTACAGTTTTGCTTTTCTATAAACCGTCAAGAAAGCTTGAGTACTTTTCACACGACTTGAAACAGGACTTAATAAACAAAACTGTCAAATGTCATAACACGTTACCTGTAAGTCAAACATTAACACGCGCTAGCGACATCTGTTGGTAAAAACCATGCAAGAACACCGCAAACGTTACTTGTTCTGTAATCTAAAGTGTATAATGCTATAATCTGTCATTAAATAACGATTTCAGATAGATTATCTGTATGTAATCTTTTGTTCATTTGTAGCACTTACCAACAAGTTACTCTGCCAGTATGATAGTTCATGGCTTCAGATATAGAAGAATATATTCCAACAAAAATCACACACATTTTATGAAGATACATATCTATGCTTCAGTGTCCCACACCGCTTCTTGCAGGACATGTGAACGTGAAAAAATGCTTAAAGTGGCTTAAAGTACAATGACAAATTCAGGATACACATATTATTGATCATGTGTACATGCAAGAGTAAAAAAGCCCAGAATTTGAACACAACACCCAAAGTTTCACTGTTAAAGCATTTTCCTATAGAAAACCGTAATAAAATAGGCATAAGCATTGCTGTTTTGTGTTGCATTCATATTTTGGGTTCCACCTGAATGCCTGTATATACAATATGGATGTCCATTTAAAAGTAGTCAGACAGTCACTTTCTCGTATAGATTGTGGAAAAGAATTCCAGAGATTAGGAGCAGCACAACTAAATGCCCTAGATCCCATAGGTATCTAAAAAAACAGAAGGTAGAACAAGGAAAGATGAAGAAGATCTGAGAGTACACTTCTGGATGTAAATATGAAGCAAATCAGAGAGATATGGTGGTGCAAAATTTCTGAAGAGCTTTAAAAGTGAGAAGCAGAATCGTTTACCCCTCTACTCAATCATTTAACAGGAAGCCAGTAAAAATGGTAGAGAACTGGGGTGATATTCTCAATCGAGGAGGTTCTAGTAATTATACGTGTCCACGATCTCGGTTGGGTCTGAGGCTTTTGTTGTCCTGGGGGCTGTTCCATAAAAGCTGCTTAGAAAAGCGGGGATTAAAGTCCAAAACCTGACTTTGAATGAGCCGAGCTAAACATCCGCGCTTAAATTGGTTCCATAACAGTAAGTTGAGGATCATGTGATCTTACTAATTTGAGTCAGGTTAAATAGTCTAGATAATTGCGCGCGGCACGCCATTGTTTAAAAGTCCTGAACAGTCGAAAGCATGGGTAATCTCGATTTACTGTGGGGTACCATGGCAACAAAAGGAAAAGATAGAGCAGCGATGTTCACGGCAACGGAACAGCATTTGCTATTGGAAACATATGAAGAATTTAAAGATGTCATCTCACCAAAAAGGCAATACAGCGCAATAAATAAAAACCAAGAGAGAAAGGTGTGGCAGGAAATTGCTGATCGCCTCTCAATGCGCAAGTAGCGTGTAGTTTATTTAAAATACTTTATCAACATTGAATGTGTGTCACAACACATTGCAAAGTTTGTGTGTGAATAACAGTAACGCATTTGTTTCTCACGCAGCAGCAACTTAATGAAGGAAAAGAACCTGGCAGCAGTGCAAAAATAAAATTACACAAAATATAGTTCAGAATTTGGTAAGTAAATGTAATGGCTATGTATATATGTAATCAATGCCAGCTTGAAATACAAACTATTCATGGGTTTTTATGTATTTTTTTTTATTTGCAGCGACCAAAAAGTTAAGACTGAGGTTGCTGGGCAACTGGGGAGGGGTTACCACCAGCCAGCTAGCTTCACATCCTGCAGAGGAGCTGGCTTTTGAAATTAATAATGGGAGGCCCGGCCCTTGAGGGGAATAGAGGGGGGGACATCATCTAAAATGATATCACGGTGAGTATAAGGAGTGAGGGATATGCAAAGGTGTGTGTGTGTGTGTGTTTTATTATCATTATTCCTTCCTGACTAACTGATTTCCTCCTTCCTTAGGCATTGTAAGCCGAAGTACATCATAGCAGTAGCTGCCAATGTGAGAGGTACTTGTGCTACTGTACATGGTGCATTTTAAAAAAAAACAATATATATTTTTTCAAGATTCTGTATGGCTATGGATCCACCCAGACACTCATGGTTGCTCTGAGGAGGTGAGACCTCTTTAAATTCAGCAGCAGTATGCTAATGAGTTTAACTGAGTTTAATCAGTGGTCACAGGGAGAAGGCCCATCAGTTGAGGAGGATAAGGAGACTGGTGTCTGTATGTTCAAGGAGGCCTGAGGTAGTCACAGGTTCCATGTGATACTGTATTGAATATTAAAAAGTGTACTTGTTTGATAAAATGATCATAATGTGTTTTCAGGATGCTGACACTGCTCTAGAGCCCTCCTCAGTCTGGGACCACATGTGACAAAAAGTGAGTATTAAGAAATGAAAACAATGTGACAAGAGTATTCAATGAAATAACTTAAATCTATGTTGCTACAGAACTCCAGAAAAACATAAAAGGAGTGTATAAACAAATACCTTTTTAAACAAAATGGGAGCGATTGACATCATACATCCAGTGCATAAAAAAAACTGAAGATGAGGAAGTTGGAGCTGGAAATTCAACAGCTACAGAAAAATGCAAGTAGAACTACCATTTTAAAAAAAAAAAAAAAAAAAAAAAAAACACATTACCTTTTGATGACTCTCCACAACATTTATTTGTGTGTTTCATACCCCTAACAGGCAGATTCACCTCAGGCTGAAGACAAAACTGTATTAAACACTTCTGTGTGGTTTGTTCAACTATGAGGAAAGTTGAGGGGCCAGTGGAAAATGTTAAAGGCATTACATGGTTTGTACTTATATTAAGCAAAATACACTATTTGTATATGTGTCCTTGGGGATGAGTCTTGCTCTGTTACTGCTTTTCTTCTTCCATTACTGCTTCCATTTTGCCCCAGTCTTCCTTTCTAAATAACAACTTTTGGTTGCCTCTCTCTCCTCAGACAAGCATCGCCATGCAGCACTCACACAAGCAACTAAGCAAATGTCACACATGCCCTAGGTGGAGTTTACTCTGAGGGTGCTTCTCTCAGGCACTGGAAACCTTCGACTTTATCAGCCCAAATGCCATCTCCTATAATCACCACTTGTGCTGTGGGATGGGCACGGCTAGAAGGGTAATGCCTCTCTGTCTGGTTCTCTTGATAGGGGAGTTAAGAGGGGGGTGGCGCAGCAGGGCATAAGTATCCCTTGGTCTCCTAGCAAAACTCCTGAGAATTCTCCTGTATAGTATTAAACGGATATACATAGATATACAGAATGTGTTTCTTTTTTTCTTCTTTTTTTTAAGACTTTATGTATTTAAGCTATCACTAGCGCATACCTCCTGCTAGTTGCTTGCAGAGAGATGAGGCCCTAAACATTCGGGAGTCATGCATGGTTTCGCTGGCCATTTGGTCTTCTATGATTTCCATGGCGATGCAAATCTGCACTACCAATCCTCTAAAAATAAATGCTAAACCAGTAGGCTTCATTGGCATTTTAACCTGCAAATGAATCTGAAACATTGGTGCTCAGCTTAGTACAGAACACTCAGTGCTAGAGCATAGCCTTCAATATCATCTCAGTGGGACCGTACCTGTACATTGATGCTGTGTACTGATTTCCCTATTCACAAAGTCCTCATTTCAGCATGACTAGATTTGACACTTAATCATACACATGGGTGCAGTCCAATGCACCGATAACATTTAAGGAAACCTAGGAAAATTATTTGTTTTAAATATGTCCATGTAAAATCAACAGTCAAGAAATATTTCCATGTTTTATAGTTATTTGAACTTACCAGCTATTCCATAAAAAGGCATGTTTAATAAAATGCGAATAGCTTTAGGGCCAGGGAATATGATGAACATACATTGAGTAGTCTTTAAAGAGCAGCACACAGTTTTGTACAGAGCGGCAAACTGATGCTTTGCTGATATTCTCTGCATCTCCAACTGTGTACAAAAATGTTCCACTGGCAAAAAAGCGAAGTGCAATGCACACAGATCACCTGTAGGACTGTGAGCGCTCTGTTGCTGGCGTGTATTATTTTGCAATGTATGGGCTTAGTAATCTACAAATATATGCAATCCCATCTCTTTGAGAAACTATATCGCTCATACAGGTAGCTGTCATTAAAGCCAATGGGTCTGACCTGTCTCTGAAAGATCTCTCTCTTTGAAATGCCCTCCATAAGACTATAGCTCCCTCATCCACCACCTCATCTATGAAAAGGACACGCCATGGTTAAGTTTGGAGGCGAGTTCAGCTCCCTATTTATATACTTTTAATTAATTAATTACCAAACTCATTAACCAAACTCACCAATTAAACACACAAGTTTTTTGAACATTTCTTAGTGTATTTATACCTTATAATTTCTTACATTTATTAGTAAAGTACATTTCCTTATTTATTTATTTAAAAAAAAAATTATTAATAAAATAAAATGACATCGAAATACCAGCACGTGAGTATAAATGGTATGCTCGTTAAGCCTGAACTCAGACTTAGCCTGACAGTTAGCCTGCCCCTGACCAGGTTAATTTGCCAGCATAAGTTGCCGGGGTAACTGAGTTTGAACTTTTTTTAAGTTTGATTTATGAAACCGAATCTACCAAAAAATAAGCCTGACTAACCTAAATAAGCCTGGCTTTATACTCTAATCTTGGTTTATGGAACAGCCCCTGAGCACAGTGTGGTTTTGTTTTTGCGGCTCGCCAGGTGTTTTACTTATCACCACTATGTTTTCTCCTCGCCTCTTGTTATCCCTGTTAATGTGTTCTCCCTCACCTGCACCCTGTTTTGTAGCTGATTATCTTCCCTTTATCATGCCCTTGTGTTTGTTGTCTTTGTTTGAAGCTCAAACCTTCTCCTTGCTAGTCAAAGCTTTTTGACCCAGCTTTACTATTTTTATTTTTCCTGTTTAGTCGGTCTGGTGTTCCTGTTTTTTTTGGTCCTTTTTACCTGCCTGGCCCTCTGGGACTCTGGGGTGGTTTCTGCCTTGCCTCTCATTACTCTGGAAGCCTGTGTCTACCAGGTAGCCGACTCCACTCACCTCTCTTTGCATTGCCTCTGGATTCCAGCGGGCGGCTTTCCAGTGCTGGACTCGCCACCTTCCTCTCGCTGGCTGTCTGGCTGATGCCGTGAAATCTCCCGCGCTGGGCTTTCTGATGGAGTGCTGGGCGTGTTCGTCATACATTAAGTCCTCAGTTTTGGTGTTAATTATTTATTTATTTATTTATTTATTTATTTATTTTAAATTCACTCATCCATGATTGGATCCTGGTCTTGATTTACAATACAGGCAGCTGAATTTTTGAGCAGTTGAAGTTTGCTGAATGTGCGAGGTAACTACAGTATGTACAAGAATGGCTGTGGCCAAATTTGGTGTGAGAAATGGTCAAAAGGTGGCTAATGTTCTATGTATAGAGATACGCATGAACCGAAGTAATATGGCTCACATGCTTTTCAAAAAAGATACAGTACTTAACCTCTGGAATTCGACTAACGTCGATACGCGTGCAATGGCATCTTCTCCAGATAACACAGAAAAAAACTTAAATTACACTTTCAGTTTTGATCATACAGATAAGAACAATACATCAAATGTGCAGGCTTTTATTAGACAGTGACGTGGTCATAACAGGCATGGATCAAAAAATGGCATACGGGTATATAGACGGCAAGACACAAGATTAATCCAAAAACAGGTAGTAAATCGACGGTAAAACATAATCCAACAGGCAAGGCAAAGAGGGATAACCCAGGTACACAGGCAGGAATCAGGAAACGGTAGCAATGAGACAAACTGATCTAAGACCACGATATTCTCTGTGATCACAGCTACACTGGCCAGAGTGAGAACGCAGAACAATACGTGAACAGACAGAAACAAACAAGAAAGCTTGGTAAGTAGCTAACACCTAGGAGAGCTGCTAAACCAATACTCGGCAGGTGTGAGTCGGGAAGTCCAATGCTTATAAAGCATGTCTGATGATTTGTGCTGGTGTGTGTGTGTGTGTGTGATTGGTTTCAGGTGGCATGGTGTGATTGTTATCATGTGCAATGTGATTGGTGCAACTGGAGCATGGGAAATGTAGTCCAGGGTGTACGGTGTATTGTGAGAGTGCTGTGGTTGTTGGCTTAATGAACCTCTGGTGGTGACATAATGGAATTTCAATGACCCAAATCATACACGAATCAGTTACGGGTGTCTAACGTTTATTTGTATACACACATAATAACACCAAAACTTGTGCATTTAGAAAATAAAGAAAACAACAGGGTGTGCTGTCCGGCCGCCTTGGTCCTGCCATGATCTCCTTGTAGAAACGCGTCATTAAAATGAAACTGTAACTCACACACTACTCCACACAGAGAACATGATAGATATTAATCTTTCGAGAAGCTTTACCTGTCCCTAAGTTTCTTATCGATAAACAAATTTTCTGTGATTAAAATCATCCATATGAAAAACAGGGCGATGTCCAGTCTTTCACGTCCTCCCTTCATTATATATCTACTGTGACCAGCACTCCCACGTGCTACGAGCGCTATTGATATTACAATCATCCACGGAAGCTATCGGCGGGTAGCCGCCCACATAAGAGCAAACACAAGCTGCAATTGTTTAAATTTTACTTTTTGCTTTCCGCTGAGAGGAATAAGACAGATTTTCCCTTCAGAAAATGTCATGCTGTGACAAATACAAACAGAATTCACCCTCCATAAGCTTTGGATTACCTTTGGATTACTGCATGCAGCTGCTTGTTCCGGCAGAGAATCATAACATAAGTTTTTGCGTTTTTAAAGTTTTTTATTATAAGCTACTTGTATAGTTTTCACATAACTTGTACACCATTACTAGTTTTAGACTTTTTTTCCAAAACTATAAGTCCTGACTAAATGTATAATCAAGTGAAACATTATAGTTTTGGCTTTGTGCATTCACAGCATCTAAAATGTCCCTCACGATGCCAAGGATTTGTTTTTTTTTATTTACATTTTTTTTTTTTTTTTTATGTTCTATAACATAAACGCAATATTATTATATAACACAAAAGATTAAATGTTACTAGCCTAATGTCGTAAGAATGATTAGACAAAACGTTATTGTGTGTTAGTTTATTCTCTGTTCACGAATATAGCCATAGATATGTTTCACTAACATATTATATATAGTATAGATATATTGTATAGGCCTACATAACAAAGCCTGCTTGCATTTATGAATGTAACTAAGGCTTCTGTTCATGAATATCTCTCCGGTGTAACTATTTTGAATGTGTTTATACCCGGATCCTCTGAGGTCAACGGTTCAAGTACGCTGAAATATCCACTGAAAATATGTAGCTATGTGGGGGGTAATTGTGTTTCTTTTTTCTATAAATTATTGCAGTATCATGACCATATAACAATAAATCTAATAAGTAGTTATTTGTATCAACAGCAATGCGTACTTTTTTATTTCAGATTAGGGATAACATGCAAAAGAACCTGTTGCACTAAGCGAACCATGCAAATAAGCAGCCCACTCAAACCTGTAACACAGCTAAGACCACATGAATATCTGCTCCGGTGTAAATATTTTGAATGTGTTATACCCGGGATCCTCTGAGGTGTAACTGTATCAAGTAAGCTGTAAATATCACTGATAATATGTGAGCTATGTGGTAATTGTGTTCTTTTTTCTATAAATTAGTACTAGTATCAGTGACCATAATGTAACGGGTACTTATGCCCGTTTTGATAGGGGTGAATTATCCTGTGGCTCTGGATGAATGG
>NW_024875761.1:11589-16495 GCF_018340385.1 Cyprinus carpio
TGGCTCTGGATGAATGTGCAGGAATCTTTGGCCCTTGCTACCAAAGTCAATACGCTCCTAGCTACTATGCTGATTAATATCAAGGCTAAGTGAGAGGGCTCCAGGCTTTATATGCGGCACGGACCTAAACCGGGAGTTTACAGCACATATGAGAACAGCCCTAAACCATCGAATATCTCCCCCAACCTAACAATATCCACAGCATAGAAGACGCCCCTACCCCAGAACCACAATGACCTGAGTACATTACCAGCAGAACAAGCGTCACGAATATTCACAAAGTAAATTGACTGGTTCAAATCACCAATTTTTAATTTCAGGAAATCAAAATCAACAAAAGTTATCTGAACCTGAAATCTGAAAATTAGTCAGAGAAAAGAAACGCGTAATATCAATGAACTGGAAATCTGACAAGTGTACCAAGATACAACCTTTTGACCCCTTTTTAAGTACACAATGTATGCACAATTATGGGCTAATTTACTTTTCACAGTTTGTAAAAAACTCCCTTAAAGAGCATTGTCAACCATATTAAGAAACATTCAAACACACAAAAAAACAAAACAAAAAAAATAATCTCTTTAACACAATTATGGTAATCATTCCACCCTATTCAAATCAACATTCCACCTTTCGCAAGGCAAACAACTCCACCCCTTCCCAGGCTGCTGATTTAGGCTTTCAGGGCGGTATTTTTTCCGAATCTCTTAAGTCAACGCAGTTCAATTGTAGACAGTTCACTGCGTAACAATTGTCCTCAATGCAATCGCTCCCTCGAACGTCCAAACTTCTCTGTCGCTTTTTAAATAACCCGAAATCCTTGTGTTTCAGAGGAGAAGGAAACTCTTTACTGAGGGTGTAATCATCAATGTCATTCGATGGCAGGGTAAACGCACGAGTTTCCCCGAAATGCACTGATGAGCGGGTTTTCCCCGCAACAATCCCCTGATGACGCAGCACACTTCTGACGACTCCAAACATCCTCTTTACGTTTCCCCCGCGACGCGTTCCGATCCGGGAAAAGTCATGCAGTTGTTGTCACTCCAGTCTTCTTCACAGTTGCTCGACAGCACCATCCAGTTGCTCGTTACTCCCCTGTTACGGTGAACAGCTGTTCAACTCCTGACCAAGCTCTCCCCCGTTTACGCTTCCTTCTCTCCTCCTTTTTTCCTCTGCACCCACCCAAATGCTGGACCCGCCCCTTTTCTCTGGTTACAATAACAATAATGCTAATAATGTATTTAATTTGTATCACCGCATGCTTACTTTTTTATTTCAGATGTGAGGATAACATTGCAACAGCACCTGTTTTGCCAAAGCGAACCAATGCAAATAAGCAGCCCACTCAGAAACCGGTAACCCAGCTAAGACCAAGCGCGGCACACACTCCCATGGAATGAGTCTCTCACAAAAAAGTTTTTATGTCCCTCAGAGCAAATAAACAATATACACTTCGAAAATGCTAGGTATGTGATGTTCCGTTCGATATTTCAACATGACACGAGTACCAAGTCAAAAGCTTTTGAACAGTAAGATTTTTTCATGTTTTAATATTTGTTACTATATTAAAATAACTGCCTTTCTATTTGAATATGTTTTTCAAAGTTAATTTCTTCCTGTGAAGCAAAGCTAATTTTAAAGCAATCATTTAACCAGGTCTTACTCCGATATCCAATTACACTATACCCAAATCTTGGAATCAGTATAATAGAAATTAAAAACTTTTATTTCGCACCACACGTGATGAATAAGTACAAAAATCATGTTTACAAACAATGCTGTTCTTTCTTAATTCATCAAAAAAAAAAAAAAACCAGAAAAAAATATCCGCTGCTTTCAACATTTCAACAGACTATTCATAATAATAATTATTTTTTATAATATACTTTCTGTTTTTTTTTTGTTTTTTTTCGAGTAGCCAAATCAGAATATTAGAATGATTTCTGAAGGATTGTGTGACTGGAGTAATGATACTAAAATTCAGCTTTGAAAGTCATCTTGATTGTTCCTAAATAAACTGTTTAACTGCACCTCGCAAGTGAATCTCAAAATTATTAGAGTGGGATAATTAAATATATTCCTAATAAAACTACAAACTAAAAATATATACATTTATTTTGTCCTCACATTCTTTATTGTAACTCTTCCCTCTTGGTCAGACACCTGGCTGAAAGGTTTATTATGCATCTTCACTATGCAGGCCCTTTGTCCTTCTCAGGTGTAAAATCACTAATATTCATGGTCAATCTCGCCTACTCACATAATGCCCATTTCAAAACAAAAAGTGTCTTAGAAAAAATTTAAATCTATCTATTGTTTTCTGTGATGTGAGTAAACAATATGATTTTCAAAATTCAAAAAATTCTAGGCTACAAGGTCCATGTTTGATAGTCTAGTGAACAAATGTTCTGTAGGGTGTTTTATGACCTTATTCAAGTGACTTCAAAATTGTATTTTTTTACTACCATGCATACATGTTGTTTTCTCAAAAACCACAATCATGTACAATACATGGCTTATTGACACATTGTTGTAGCCCAGTTTGTACTGAATACAGTGTTTTCAAGTGCTTTAGGGGGGGGCCCCCCCCAAAATGTATATATTAAAGTAAATGCCAATGTATTGCATCCAGCGGCGTCTGATCACAGCGTGGGTAATCAATAATGCAGCAGTGGCAATGCCATAAACAGCCTTTTGTTTGCTTCTTCGGAGCCGCGCTGTAGTATTGTTCTGCTCAAACTGTGTCTAGCAGTTCAGCACGCTTTTGGGAGCTTCGTGTGTTTGTGGGACGACGCTTCAGTGGTGGTTATTCCAGTGATGAGTGGGTTGCGCACATCAAGCTGCACTACCCCCTGTCGTGTTGCAAGCAGCCATCCTCCCCATCTCCCTGTGTGCTCTCAGCACTTAAAAGAGCATTTCCCAAAGAGCAAAGTCCTTTAAAGAGCTTCCACAGTCGTTGTCTTTATAAGTCGTGACAGATCGTCCTTATAAGGATCGGGTGTTTCACTGTGCGTTTCTGGGTGCGGCTTCTTTTCCCTGGCAACCCGGGTGAATGGTCATGATCGCTGCCACACGTGTCTGGGCATCAAGCATGCTGAGGTGACCTTCGTGGATAAGTTTGTTTCCCACCTGCGGGAAGATGACCATTTCGGCGCTGCGAGCCAGACTCCATTAACTTCAGGGGGGGGCGGTGTCCGTTGCCGGCCGCGATCTGGGGCCCGCTCTGGCAGCCGACAGACACGAGAACACTTCCCAGCAGTGTGCGCGGGTAGCTTGAGGGTTACAGTGGTGGCAAAAACCCGCATGGAACTAACCCTCTGGGTACCATCACTCCTCTTGCGCATTCCCGCGATTTCCGTGGAGCGACCCACGGAACTGTGCTGGTGCCCTCTTCAAAGAGCGTACCATGGGTATTCCAGTGGACGCCTCCCCCTGACCAGATGTCAATCTCAGCATCGGAAGGGAGAGCTGTCTGATGAATATGTGTGAAGTGGGCGTTTGGTTTTGCGTTTGCCGTTTTGCCTATTGCGGGACTGGCCCAGTTTCGGTCTGCTAAATAGGGATGGGCGTGACCAGCTGACTTCAATCACAGTAATCGTCTGCACATCATATAAGTGTAAGTGTCACCGCGCAGCGGTCGTGCGCTGCAGCCCTTGTGTGAAGCCTCCTCGTGTGAAAACCGACGGAGTGTAAAGACCAGGCGACTCTACCTGCGCGACTCCACCAAGCAAGGAACACCGCCAGGGCACTTGAGTATTGCTTTTCCTTTCTCTCACCCTCACTTTTTGTACAGCTTGTCCTCAAATACTTTATTTTGGTCACTTGTAGTCACTAATTGTACTTTCAGATCTCTATTATCACTACTACACTCGGAAGCACCGCTAATGTACGTCGAGAGGCAAGGCCTGCCCGACAAATCTAAGGCCTGTCCCTCTGACCTCTACTACTACGCTCTCTATTCCAGTTGGTCTCTGGAACTGCCAGTCTGGCTGTTAACAAAGCAGACTTCATTTCTTCTATTGCTACTCATTCCGGTCTCAACCTCATGGCACTGCTTGAGACTTGGATCAAAACCTGAAGACACTACCACTCCCGCAGCCCTCTCCACTACAGTTCACTTGTTCCACACCCCTTGTAACGACTGGGAGGGGTGGAGTCATTACTGTCTCCTTATATCAAAAGATTGGAAATTTGATACTTCAACCACCACCTACAGGTAACTGTTATTGTGTGAATCACCATGCTGTTACGGTTACACCCACCCTGTTAACGTCCACTTCTTGTGTCATTTTATTGTCCCCCAGTGTCAATTTGGAGAACTTCTTGGAGGAGTTTGGGGCATGCTGATATCAAACTATCCTGAAGATGGTACTCCTCTGGTACTTGCTTGGTGACTACACACATCACCCTAGATAAAGCCCCAGGTCTTCTGACTTCACACCTCTGCTCGCCTCATTTTAGTCTCCGTCGCGAGTGTCCTACGTCCAGGAAAATAAAAATACAACTCAACAAATCAGGCCACCAACTGGATCACCTCTATACGTCGCAGCGTTTGTCTCCGTTGGATGAACTCTTATATAGTTCTGCCACACGGCACACCTCAGAGACCACTTTCCTCATACTGCTAACGCTAGCACTTACTTCCTACGATTCGGCACACGCCTCCACACAGCAGGTGCACTCTGATTGAAACGAACCTACGCTCAACATCTCTCCATCTCTTCCGCCTATCTCTGTGGTTTCAATCCTCACCTTCCGTTCACTCTCCAAGCAATTTTCTAGCTCTGGACACAAACAGTGCAACAGCCCTTTTTTGCTCCCCTCTACTCACTCTTACTTGGACAACTTTTGTGCTCGCGTGCTTGTCGTCGAGACCAGCACGCTCCACCCCATCTGCCCCCTGGCT
>NW_024875762.1:0-1033 GCF_018340385.1 Cyprinus carpio
ATCACCCACCCCCAGTGCCGCATTAAGCCTTTGCGGGGACCTGGGCTTACGCAGCTTTGGGGGGCCCCCCTACCCGACCCCTTAAAAAAGCGATCAAACACTGTATAAAGATGCACACGATATACTTGTGAAATAAAAACAAACTTATGCGCGCATCATAATCCCATAGGAGGCAAAAAAAAAAGTTGCCTACATAAATTAAACAATATTATCGAGTAATAATCTTGCAAATCAACAACAGCCCAGCAAATAAAATTAAATATCACACTACTAAAAGTGTTTCTTCCAGCTCTTCTTATAATGCGCTAGATTTGTTTCTCTATTTAAAAACATTAACTTACAATAGTGAAAGACATCTTCCCTCAGGTATCTGTATTTGTAGCTATTTATTTAACACCTGTAAACACAACAGCAGTTGACCATATGCTGTACAAATAAAAATAAAAACTAGTAAAAAGAATAACATCAGTAAACTCCAAAGATAATTTAACATACAAAGTTTAAAAAGCCAATAAGAAAATAAGATTTCAATTTAGTTTTAAACTCATAGACTGAATATGAAGCTTTCACAGATAAAGGAAGGTTATTCCATAGCCTCGGTCCAACTATTGCAAATAGTAAAATGTATAGTATGTTTTCTAGCTGGATGTAGTGCTTACGATCAATAATCACGTCTTTGCATTCAATCAAACTGATCTGCAGAAATCGAAACACGGGTCCCGCTCACTGTGAAGTGGGAGCGAGGCAGCAGAGGATTCCGCTTGGTCTTAAAGCCTTCCTTGAGCGGCTACATTCGAGTATTTCAAACAATGCTTTGGGAAAATTATAATTTATTTGTTATTTGTATGGTCAAGGTGGTCATTCGGCGTATGCTTGCAAATACGGAACAAACTGATGCCTTAAATATGGGACGATCCCGTATTATATGGTTGGCAACCCTATATAAAATGCAAACGTGAATTGACTTTTGTCTCTTTTCCAGATGTTAACTGATGGACTGGAGTGCTGTGGATTACTTGTGGATTATTGTGAT
>NW_024875762.1:1170-10282 GCF_018340385.1 Cyprinus carpio
TTTAGTATTATTATTATTATTATTATTATTTACAAATGTTAATAATAATTTGTGAATTTAGTACCTAGAAGAGCCCAATACTAGGGTATCATTATTTTTTTCTAAATGAATTGGTCTGTAAGGTTACGTATATTCAGTGAGCATATCTGCATGTATTGAGGACCCCTCCCTTGTAAGTATGACCTAAAGATATTCCGTTGTTGTCTCTTTTTCATTTACACACTTGTGCCATCGCACTGTTGTATAAATGCAATATCACACTTGTAGCCGAGCTGAAACCTTCCAGTATCAACTTGCTACCAAATAAGCCTATTCAAGTGCCTGTTTGAGAAGTTTTGTTGAGTTATTAATAAATGACGATTATAAGGATGATTGGGATGGAGAAATTAATTATTTAATGCAGTGCATGTATGTGTGTGTGTGTGTGTGTGTGTGTGTGTGTGTGATGTTAAGTACAAAAATAAAATAAAAATAAATTCAAAAATAAAAATAAAAAAATAATAGCATGTTAATGATGTTCAAAGAATACAGAATCAACTCACCTTCTTCTCTATGGCCTACATCACCGCAGATTCATCCAGAGATCTGTGAAAATAACTGGTGAAAAATAGAATTTGCCATCAGATGCCATGTCCGTAATTTATAGCAAAACATCTAGCTTTGATTTGATCTTAAATGGATTAATTAAAGTTTTTACTTTACCACCTGCATGACATCATTAACCAATGTGGTTGAAAAACTATTTGCGACAATATAGTTTCGGAAAACAGTTTGTTGTGACTAGCTAGTTGATTTCTTTAACGATGTATCATACTGTGCTAGTTAAGCAGCGGGTTACAGGAAACACACACCAGTTCGGTTCTCTTCCTGTTACAGATTTAGGTGTGCTGCATTCTGATTGGTTTGACTTGAACACAGAAATCACGCTTTCAGCAGTTTAAAAATCATGCATGCTAACATTGCGATATCATTATGATTTTGATTAATTGCACAGCCCTATATTTTCGGCTGCAGGAAAATCAACAGTTAAGTTTATCTAAACCTCTGATCTGACATCAGTTTCTTTCACTGACACGCACCGAGAAAAAACACAAGTTGAATCTTGTTCTGCATCATCTCGTCTTCACAGGTTTATTCACTGAAAGAAATTACAAGAATACGCTGGTTTTTCGACACTTTCATTCTTTGTTCATACATTTCATTTGCTGACACCTTCACAAAGATTGTGACTGAATTAACCACTTTTAGCAACAAAAGTAATTTTAACGGTCAAGTAAACATCAGTAAACATGATCAACAAATGTTTTCCCATTACTTTTACTCATCAGATTCATTTAATCAGTTTCAGCTCATTAAGTCATACAAGATTCAGCTTAATTTATAAGTCAGTTTAATATTATTTAAGTTAAAATAACTTGTACAGCCAGTTTTATAACACTTAAAAATAAAGCAACAAATATAGCATTTTTAGACAATGATAGAAAATCACATTGGAGAATATGAACATAAGGGTTTTTTTTCATGTCATTCTGAAATGCCTGTTTGTTTGTTTGTTTGTTTGTTTGTTTGTTTGTTTGTTTGTTTGCTTTCATCTAAATTTGAATACAACATCTTATATTGCTAATATAAAGAAACAGTATTGGAAAAAGTATAATGTTGAAATGCAGAAAAATAGTGCTCTCATACCTTCGGATTAAAGTCTGTCGGTAACACTTTAGAATAAGGTTCCATTAGTTAATGTTAGTTAATGTATTAATTAACATGAACAAACAATGAACAATACATTTATTACTTAATACATTAACAATACATTAATTAATTAATGTTAGTTAATGAAAATAAAGTTATTCATTGTTAGTTCATGCTAATTCACAGTGCATTAACTAATGTTAACAAAGCACAACGTTTGATTTGAATAATGCATTAGTAAATGATGAAATTAGCATTAAATAAGATTAATAAATGCTGTAGAAAGATTGTTCTTGCTTAGTTCATGTTAACTAAAGTAGTTAACTAACATTAACTAATGGAACCTTATTCTAAAGTGTTACCAGTCTGTCTACAAAAAATACAAATAAAAAAATTACCTGCTCCTGACCGACTGAAGGTTGATCTTTTCACCAGTATATTACGTTTCTTCCCTCAACATATTACCAAACTCTTTATACATTACATTATGCAAAACATTTTGTGTAGTACTGTACATACAATACTACGACTGATTATTGATTTGCATTGTAATTTTGCTGCAGAATGAGGCTTTTCATTCAAATAGCATCAGAGAGCATGAAATAGATCACAGAAGTGATTTTTCACAACTATAAAACACAGTTGAATTACTGCAGTCCACAAACATTAGCACTCTGCAAATGCAAAGTGGGCAACCTAGCAAAGTCTAGATGTGCAAATGGAGTAAGAACAAAATTCCCCACGACTAAGTCTGTAATTATAACGCACAAGTGGTTTCTACAAAGTACTGAATAACCAGGGCGGGTCCTTTGTGATGAAATGTGATTACCTACAGACCAGTGGTTAAGGATCTGTACATCACATTACACACAGTTTGTTTTTTTCTTGTTGTTTGGACAACAGAACACATTTAGCTCAACTGGTTTAAGGGAGACCAGCCCTACTGGGGTTTCTCAATTGCCATGAGGACTAAAGGAGGAGGACTGATCAGATTTACTGTACACTACATCCTAGTCGAGTTGTTTAGATGTTGTTACAAGACAAATTTCCATGAGAACAACAGGCAATTTCTAAATACTATCAGCTGATCAGATGGGTAGTTACAGCGTCTGAGCCGACCATAGTGAGACCATCAATAACCCTGAATCACTCGTGGAAAAAAACATCTTTAGATTGGGTTGCTCTCCCAGTACAATGGGCAAATTGGTCTGGTTTGATTGATTTGAGGAGGGGGTGTCAAACTCAGTCGGCGGGCCGGAGCCCTCGCAGAGGTTTTCGTTCAGCCCTGGAAGGCTTCAACACACATACCATGTGGCTTGCAAAAAAGCCTGAAAGACTATCTTGATTAGTTATCAGGTGTGTTTAATTAGGGTTGAATCTAATAACTCTGCAGGCTCCAGCCCCCCAGAATTGAGTTTGGACGCCACCGCTGGGTTTAGGGGGTTTGTCTCTCAGTCATCCTTTCCTGTAGGTGAAAGTGGTTTCAACTGTGTGTTTACCCCACCCACAATCTAACTGCACAGGGCCCATGCCACATCTTAACATCCAATCAGAAACAGATGGATGAATAAAATTCCCTTGCTTGCTTTTTTTAAGCCGTTACAATAATCACAATAGGGAGACAATGAAACTTCGCGTCTTTCAATTTCAAACTCCGTTACAATCAATACGTTTATTGTGTGGAGGATCTTGTCATTCTACAAATCCACAGCACCTCCTCCGTGTTTGCCATGAGTACACTACATGCACACACATCATTTATTTGTCTGTCTTTTGTAAAATTTTTAATTTTTTAGACACCACGATGCCATATTGGATTCTTGCCGACACTCAAACAATCCCATTGAGTTTTCATGAGCTCATTTCCCTGCACGTTTGCATGAGAAATGAGTTTTATTTGTGTATCATTTATCTCCATTATACAAATAAGAACCTAATGAACGTGAAGATGACAATATATTTGTTCGATTGAGTCATATGGATGTCACTGACACTAGTCGTGGCCTAATGGTTAGAGCAGGGTTAGGCAAACTCAGACCTCGAGAGCTGTCCTACAGAGTTCAGCTCTAACCCTAACTAAATACACCTGAACAAGCTAATCACTGTCTTCAGGATCACTACGCTATATGCAGGTGAGGTTTTTTTTCAGGTTGGAGCAAACTCTGCAGCACAGTACCCTCTCTAGGACTGGAACATGCCTATCCATGGGTCAGAGAGTTGTGGGTCTGGTCTCAATACTGGCAGGAATTGTAGGTGTAGAGTGATCCATAATCCATAAAAACACTTCCCCTCCAGTAGAAAAACTCCATCTCCTGTTGTCTTCTCTGTAAAATCCACCATCATATGTTGTTAGAGCTCTTTTGTCTTGTAAAGCGGTGAGTTGATCTGTGCACATTTCTCTCCCTGATTCAGACCAGATGACTTTTTTCTCTAAAGATTTGAAAATTACTGAAAGGGGTTGGATGTCCCTAGTCGAATATAGACATCTTGATAAAATATACAGTGCAGCTCATGACTAGTTATTCACTAAAGAGAGTGAAACCTAAAGCTGAAGTGTTACTGTGTCCAGCAAAGGGCCTTATTGCTGTAGTCTTTACCGATATCAATCCCAAAGCATTCTGACCAAAATGCTCTTTTTAGCCTCTATTCATTATATTTCCATTAATAACTATGAAGGCTCATGGGAACTGTGTTTACTGAGGATTCAAATCCACAGCGATGCCTGTATGTTTTCATGAATATATGAGTCAAAATAATGCCGTATATATACACAAAAAAAGAAATAAAGTTTTGCAAAAGAAAATAAAGTTTTGCAAACGAAAATAAAGTTTTGCAAACGAAAATTGAAGTATTGAGGAAAATAGTTTTGCTTTTTGCAAATAAAAATAAAGAACTGCAAAAGAAAATAAAGAATTGGGAGAAAAAAAAATGAAGTGTTGCAAACAAAAGTAAAGAATTGCAAAACATAAATGAAACAGCGGAAGCAATGATTTTTGCAATACATATTTTCCGCTAATTCATATCTATTGAGAAATTTATTTTAGCGCTGCTTTTTTGGCCTGGTGTCAGTCACAGTTTGAGGAAACTGCGATGCCGTTTTTCCCCTTTGCGGCTTCATTTTTCTGCGCTACCGCTTTGTGGCACTGTTTTGGCGTGAGGTGGTGGAGTCAGGGATAGGCGTGTACAACATACCTCCCTGGAAGGTAGCAGCCGAGGCGCGGCTTCGCTGATCAGGCGCACTTTGTCATGATGAGCAGGGGCTTCGCGAGTGGATTGTTTCTTTTATTTCACTGGCATTAAAATATGCATGTTTTCATTTTATTAGCTTTATTAACAAATGGCAACATGTGTGATAGCAGTGTTTGCTCAAGAGTTAAAGAAGTTTGTGCTTTATGAACACCTTCTCTCCTCCTCATCCAGTTTACACTGGCTACCAGTGGCAGCTCACATCAAATACAAGGTACTGATGCTTGCCTACAAGGCGACCACTGGCACAACAACAATATGCCTAAACTCACTAGTTCAATCCTGCCACCTCAGGGTTTGCACGCTCTACAAATGAACGGCTGCTTAATAGTACCACATCCAAAGAGAGGAGTTCAGAATCACTCTCCCACGCGAGACTTTTTCCTGGACTGCTCCCAGCCTGGTGGGAATAACCTCCCGATCTCAGGTGAACAGCTGGAGTCTTTTACTCATTTTTCAAAAAAAAATCCTAAAGACTCATCTTTTTATGCCATAACAATAATCACTAGTACTTACCTTTTTCTTTTCTATCATATTCTAAAAAAAAAAAAAAAAAAAAAAAAACTACATGTGTTCTGTACTAGACTAACTGAGACTTGTTATGTCACTTGTATACTCTTGTTGTTCTCTCTTTGGTCTGATTGCTTCTATTGTTCCTTTCATTTGTAAGTCAGTTTTGGATAAAAAAGCATCTGCTAAATGATTAAATGTAAAATGTAAACACTCGCTGTTTATTTCCTCTCTCATCAAAAGTACACTTTATAGCATTAAAATGTGTATTGTTTTATTTAAGTTAACTGCATGTGTATTAACTGTTTGTTTTAAAATCTATTAACTTGTGGGAGGACTCAGCTGCACAGATCGTTTTTTTGTCTCACAATTAGTTTTCAGAGTTGACTGCCTATTTTTAATGTTAAATTACTGCAATTCCACTTCATAAGACTATACTCAATCAGTCAGGATCTACGCTCAAGTGTCATATCGAATCTCGACTGCTTTTTCATATGCATGAGACTCCTGGCATGTCTCTGTATAACAGTGACTGTCATGTAAGAATAAAAAAAAAAAAAAAAATGAAGCGCAGAGTTCTTTTTGGTTTTAGTTTTTGGCCAGTTTTACTGCATAAACCAACCCGCGGGGTGACCATAACGATCTGAGCATTTATCAGAGATTGGATCAATTATTTTTTATCCTCCCACAGTTGCTGTTGATCAGTGTCAACGAATCTCGGTAAAGTAGTTTGTCCCCCAACGTAAGACAACCAGAGTCTACAAGCGGCAAGGAACCAAAACTCCCATCAAGTGAAGATGGAGAGAAAACTTGGGAGAACCAGGCTCGTTGGGGGGGCAGTTCTCCTCTGACCCAGACGAAAACAGCAGTTCCAATTCCCAGGCTGCAGCAAGTCAGATTGTTGCAGAGAAATCATCGGTTGTCCTGTGGGTCGTGTCCCGTGGGTCGTGAAGCTGAGTACCACAGAGTGTCTTTACGGGGAATCCTGTACTCTGGGGCGCTAGTCCTGGTCCTCCGCTGATCTTTCAGGGCTGTAAGAAGGTCCTTTCTAGGTGCTGTATCCACCATCCGAAGCTGGATTACTACTGATCCGGTGACTGCAGTGACACCCTCGACTTGGATACAGCCTGGATCTGTTGGCTATGGTGGGACCCTCGGAATATAATAGAACGACTAATAGAGCGAGATTGCCATTCTTCTAACGATGTAGCAAGTACATCGGTTGGTTTTGGGAAAGTGTTGCCCGGTTTTCCGTTTTATTACCTAATTAATCGCAGCCTAAAACCATTAACGGATTTTGGGATATTAGAAGTGATTAGTATGTTATGTGTTAAGCCAGGTTATGATATGGGTCTTTTAAATCTAGATTAAAACTGCAGAGGTGTCTGCCCTCCCGAACAATGTTTAGGTAGGTTATTCCAGAGTTTGGGAGCTAATTCGAAAAGGATCTTGCCGCCCGCAGTTGACTTTGATATTCTAGCGTATTTAATCAAAATTGCAGAGTTTTCAGACAAAACGGAGCGACCGTGGAGGACTATAATGTTAACAGAGCCGTTCCCCCCCCCCCCCCACCCCCAAAAAAAAATATGATGTGCTACCCATTCAGGGCTGTATAAAGTAATAATGCAAGATTTAAAAATCTCACGAATTTTGAATAGGAAGCCAGTGCAGTGGTTGCAAAATTTTTTCAGATTTAGCAGTAGAATTGCTCGTCATCCAGTTTTTTTTTATATCTACTCATTCATTTCCATTAGTTTTGTTCAAATCGGTATGTTTTCGCCGTGCCCGCGAAGAAATATAGAGCTTGATTATCATCATCATAACAGTGAAAGCTAACCCACTTGTTTTCCTGATGAATATCTCCCAAGGGGTAACATGTAAAGCGTGAAGAGTAACAGCCCTAGTACTTAGCTTGCGGTACTCCACACTGCACTTGTGAACGATATGATAACCTCTACATTCACTTCTCCCACCCCCCACCCCCCACAAAACTGCTTACAAATTGATGGCGTTCCATATAAGTAAACTATTTAAAACCAAAACCCAGCTACACTTCCATTAATGGCCCACAAATGTTGTTCTAGTCTACAAAAAAAAAAACTGCAAAAGAATGTTTGTTGGTCCATAGGGTGAAACCGCAGCCACTAGAATCCAATAAGCACTAATAGATAGATACAACCACGATCAAGGATAGGGCAGGTCATTTTTTTGTAACCGTCTAAGGAAGAGGCAGTCTCGTAACTATTATATGTTCCCTAAATCCTGACTGGCGATTCTCACATAATGCCATTTTTTCTCTAAGAAGGAATATAATTTGTGAGTACTACCTGTTTCTAATCTTGGAAAAAAAGGGAGATTCGAAGATCGTTCTAATATTAACTAGTTTCTTTGGGTCCGTTGTGGTTTTTTGATGAGAGGCGTTAATACAGCCCAGTGTTTGACGGTTTTGGGGACATACCTAATAACAATGCGGAATAATAATATCCCCGAAGAGACTATGGACTCCTGAAGCACCTCTTTTAGGAGCTTTAGATGGAATAGGGGTCCCAACATAAATGTTGTTTTGTTTTAGATGATTTACAAGTTTATTAACATTCTTCCTCTCCTATCGTCAGAGACGGAGGGACTGTTTTCCTCAGGGATCTATAGTGCACTGTGTCCCTGATGTGTACGATGCTGCTGGCCTTGCATGGTTTACAATTTTATCTCTACTAGAATTCTCTTTTTGGAAAAAAAAAATGGGCGCGGCGTCAGAAAGCGAGGCCGGACAGCGAGTGGGGGCGCGGGCTTATCCCCCCTTCGCCGCAGGTGCGTTCGGGGCACTTGTCCCCATGCGGGCACTCTCAGCACTCAAGCACAAATTCCAGGAGGCACTTCTTAAAGGTATCGTCACCGAAGCTCTTTGTGTGTTGTTATTTGTGCAGATATGCACAAAGTGAGAGACGCAGAGCAGTTGGTGTGAGGAAGCCTGTTATAGTCTCTTCTGTTTCACTGTGCTGGTTGATCAAACGCTTGTGCTCTCGCACAAGATGCTAGTGTGAGGAAGTCTGTTTATGTCTCTTCTGTTTCAGTGTATCTGCTGTCACGAATCCCTCAGTCTGTCGTCTAAACGTCTGGACATGAACATCTTTCAAGAGTCCCACTGCTCCATTTTAGGAGTTCTCCTGGTTTTCCTTCACCAAGGTGAGTGACTCCAGAAATACAGTAGTTATTCCTGTATGGGGAATGAATATGAGTATATTAAATGAATTAAATACAGCCCTATTCGGACAGTAATTATTTTCAACATGTACAGGGGTTAGTGTAGATGTGTGATTTCATTGCTGTCAGAATTTTTTTTTTTTCTGAAATGCTGGAAAGTAGGGTGTTTACAGGAACAATATTTCACAGCGAGCGGGAGCTGTAAAGAACAAGAAGAAGAAAAGCATGTTAACATTTGAAATGGGTCATTATTAACAGGAATAAAACTTTAAAACATGTAACCCTATTATATACAATTAACTACATCCTGTATAATTATACTTAACTATAGTGCATCTTTTATTCCCTATGTTAAACAGGAAATTTCAATAATTAATAAATAGGATATTATTTAATATCGATTAATAATTTTTATTCCAAGCATTTAACATTTTATTTACAGCAGAGAATCATGTGATCATGTGTG
>NW_024875762.1:10753-11865 GCF_018340385.1 Cyprinus carpio
AGTGAATTCTGAATTATTTAATAACAGGTTACAGATGAATAAGAACAATATTAGTGTAACAGTAACAGAGCTTACACTCCAGGATTCTGGAAGATTTTCTATTGTTGCAGAAAGTAAATCTTTTCAATATAAAACAATAGTCTTTGTACTACATGTTCATGGTGAGTTTAATTGTTTGATATTTATTCTGTTAATGCTGTTAGGATGCAAATAACAAATTCTAAATCAACACATTTAAGAACTGACACTGAATATGTTTGTGGTCATTTAACCGATATTAGCCATTTCCTTAAGTATTAGAATGCTTTTATAATTAATTTAGCATACTATTCTCCCCACAGGTCTCATCAGAGAGGTAAAGATTGAGGACAATTATGTCTGGCTGCAAATCAGAAACATCTGCATGTTTCATCTTCGGTGTATGCCCAGGATCCGAAGTCCCTCCTACAGCTGGATCAGTCCTCAGACTCAGTGATCACAGCTGAATATCAACCTTCCTCAGTTTACAGAGAGCGCCACACTCAACTGCACAGGCAACAACACCGGTTACGCAGTACACTACCAAGACTGTAGTGTGCACAGACAAATCTGAGGTTCGTGCAGTCTCTGTGTTAAAAGTTAAATGCTTAATTCTCAAGACTATACAGTTTACAAAAAAGATTACTTTGAAATAAAGACAAACGGTAAAACAGGCCGCCATTTTGAGAATCAGATCCATTTAAATGGCGATATATGTATATTTGTTGATTTACTCTTAAATGATCATGTTAGATTATAATTCATCATGATATGTTCATGAGCAGTTTTAGGATATGTACATATAAACAACATGAACACAATTAAATCTCTTCAAGCCACCAATTATACAGCATTATTATTTATCTTATTTACTTATTTATTTCTGATTAAATGAACTTGCAAACATCTTGTCATGTGTCACATGCTGCTCAGTGAATCTAAAACACTGTTTTGTTCTCGTCATCAAACCACAAACTACATTTTAGCTAAAATACGGTGCAGCAGTCACATCAGGTGCAAGTGTTTAATACTAAAGTAGCAGTATGATCTACATCAGGAGCTCTCAGCTCTGGCCCTCGAGGTCCACTTTCCTG
>NW_024875763.1:0-251 GCF_018340385.1 Cyprinus carpio
ATGTTGCAAAGATGTAATTGTTGTATCAGTCTGTTTACACTGTGAACACTAAAAGCACTGAGGTCACTTGCAGCAGTTTTCTTTTCTGGTTCACTTTAACTGAACTGAGTTTGGTTCATTTAAAATATACTTTATGTGTAAACACATTAAGTGTCTAAATTATTTTTGCGGCCACTGTAAAGTCATAATTAAGTTGATGGTACCAACGTCGAACAGGAAGTGAGGCTGTGTGTATCTCAAACACTTTGACC
>NW_024875764.1:0-5663 GCF_018340385.1 Cyprinus carpio
TAGTGTTGGTCCAGATCCGGGCCCAGATCTGGCCCACATGAAATCCAACAACCGCTTGCTGTCTGGGTTGGGTCTGGGCTATAATAGGCTCAGGTGTGGCCTAGATTTGAGAGATTCTGGTTTACTTAAGGCTGGGAAATTGGCCCCAATAATAAAACCTGTTTTGGCCCAGTTCAGGGACAGTTCAGGGTGATTAACTGGCTGAGATTCGCCCGGTTATGGCCCATGTGTGGCCCTTGTCTGTAATCCAGTTCTGGGCCACTTCAGGGCCGCCCCTTCTTTGCGGCACTTGGACCGAGGGAAAAGTGGATTGTGCGGCCCCGGATCTGGGCGAACTGATTGTTACTATGTGGGGGCCTGCTGCAGTTTATTTAAAATATTTATGCAATGATCATGCTTCAGCTTTGCTTTTCAAAAGTAAGATGGCTTTTGAAAGACATTTTTTAACATATTTTATGCACAATATTACTGTTAAATTTTTTTCAAGGCTGTGAGTGTGTGAGTGTAGGTGTGTGTGTGTGTGTGTGTGTGTGTGTGTGTGTTATTAGCCTATTTCTATATATTTATTTCAAGTCTTATGTGTCTGTAATCCATGGGGAAAGAAGTCCCTTTTTGTCTTGTGTAGTGGACTGTGAAGGTAAAGGGATAGTTCACCCAGAAATTAAAATTTGATGTTTATCTGCTTACCCCCAGGGCACACCAAGATGTAGGTGACTTTGTTTTCCTCATTAGAACAGTAACGAAGATTTATAAGTCATATAATGTAAAGTGGATGGGAATCACAGCTTTGAAAGTCAAAAAAAAACATACACAAACAAAACCAAATGAAACCCTGCGGCTTTGTGAAAATACATTGATGTGTAAAGACATAAAACTTGATCAGTTCGTGCAAGAAACTGAACAGTATTTATAATTGTTTTATATTTATAAACGTGTACACAATAAGTGCATTGTAAAAAAAAAAAATTATTAATTTTGGAATGTAGGTACATAATAGTTAAAGGCCACCTTATATAAAGTGGGACCAAATAGTTTAAATGAATTGTGAATAAAATACAGTTTAACACAATTTAATATATTTAAACATATTGGTAAACTTGATCTTAAAACATATTTTGAAATATGCTTAATATATTTATTGTTTCAAAAATATGCATGTAATATACATTTAGTATATAGCATAATATAAATATACTAAGTATGTCCAGAAAAAAAGCACAATTTAGAAATATATTTCCCTTTGCACCTGGGCTGCAGGATTACAGCAGAAGTGAAACTGGTGTGTTTCAGTTCAGATCATGTAACCAATCAAACAGTGTGACTCTGGGGAGTGTGGGCCTGAAGAAGAAATCTCATTTTGCATTGTCCAGGGGTGGAGGAGTTGTGATCCTCTCAGAAATAGAGCCAAGCTCTGTCTCCAGAGACCATGTTCAAACCCAAGAGCTTTGTTGAATAAGATTTACCTGCTACTGATCGAGGCTTCTGAAACAGCACCTGGGGACCAAACACTACATGCATCTTCATCTGTTGGTTGAGATGAGTGTTGTCAGCACACAAATGGAGTTTGTTGAGAAGCTTTATTGAATGTTGCCAGCAAACACAGCCAGATTGAAAAGATCAGCCAGTGCTTTGACTTTTCGAGCTCTCTTTCAGTATTGAGTTGTAAATGGCTCCGCTGCAGCACTAGACTCATGGGAATCCTGCCTGACACAGGACACTCCAGATCACGCTCATCTTCCAGGACGGGAGAGCAGCTCTCCTGGAGAAGACATATCAGCACTTTCTTGAGCGTGTAACAGGGACTCTTGTGGAGCGAGGGCCTCATGAGGAGCTCATCATGTGTTTACTCTGCAGGCGTGCAGCTCTCCGGCTTCCCAGGCGTGCTTTGCTTGACGGTCTCAGGAACACTACTCGCGGCTGCTGGCGGCCGTCCTGCTCGCTCTCTGCGCTGGTCACAACCCCTCGGTGGGACCTCACAGGCCATTCCAGTGGTCAGCTCACCACGTCGCCCCCTGTGGAGAGTAAGAGGCTGAGCAGGCGGTGCAGTGCGGCTGGAGTCTCCAGAGATCTGCAGAGAAGAGAGAGCGGCAGCAGAGACCAACTGAGGGCTTCACTGTGGGACCAGCTGCAGGGAGACAAACACAACACATTCACAAACACAGAGACAAACACACTGCAGCTCCCGCACTCTTCTGCCCAAGCAGCATTCACACCCGCATTTCTAACAGGACTTTCAGCAGCAGACATGCCGGAGTTGCAGTCAAAATCACAAACAATCTCAAGCGTTCATCTTGTCAACATCACTACAGCTGATATCACAACACACCAATACAAACATAAATCCCACCACACCCCTCCACCAACTATATACTTTTACAATAAAACCTCATATCCAATGACCCCCCCCCACCTTGATCGTGCATGAATGTGGACCACTGTCCTGACCAGCCCGACATGAATGCTATTCATGCACCGCTACGCGGATCCGTGTCAGTCTCAAATCTCACCATAAAAGAAGTTCTTACATTGTCTTACTGGAACTTAAAATGTTCTTACACTAGTAAATATATTTTTTTATACTTTTCAAAATGTAAACGTTTCAAGCTGCTATTTTATTACATCATACAACATCGGGTACAGGTGCCCCTAATTATATTATCCACTATCACTAACAAACATTTACCCTGGAAACTTCATAAAACTTAAAAACTAAATATGCGAAGACACTGACTGCTTTAATTCCAGTAGTTTCATATTCTGCTTTAATTCCAGTAGTTTTTATTTTTATGAGATAAAGTTTAGAATTTAATGCAGTGTACACTCTCTCTTATATTTTCTTTTGTTTGTACTTCTCAAAATGTAACTATTTTACATTGAAATGTTGTGACCGTAGTTCAGATCAAGTGAAAATGATGTTGTTGATAACATTAGAAAACAACTGAATCAACAATCACTACATTTCAATTAAACCACATAAATGAAATGAAACATTCTAAGGATATTTACTGATTTTTACCCCCAGTAGATTTTGCATAACCCTAAATATAGTCTATACACTTTGTGCTTAGGTGCACTATTTTTACTAAAAATATAACTCAATTTCAACCAGAGATTCTGTGGCTACAGTACAGAATTAAAGCGACAGACTTACGAGCACCAGTTTAGTTCCTCCACCCGAAAGTCCACACACACACAGAAGTGATACAATCTCATGAAACACACTCGTACAAGAAAACCTCTCTTCCACTCGAGTGAACACAAACTCCAGCAGACAGAGAGAAACACTGTTCAACACACTGATAGCAGAAACACTCGATTTAGATTGGCAAAATGCTTTTCAAAAAGGCAAGAATTAATTCTTTCACACAAAATACTTTTAAAAATCTTTGTTTTTGCTTGATTAACAATGTAAATCCTTTCATAATCAGATGAAGAGTTATTCTCTTCTTTATTCTCTCATTTACAATACATGAATCAGAAATCTATATTTCTCATTCGAGTTTTCTTGTGAAGTGTTTATATAACACTTTTTTTAAAGAACACTAGATTGATCTCTGACCTTTGAGGTGACCTTTTGACCTCTTTCTCAAAGTTTCTCATAATTATGTTTCTGTTCTTCATAAGCAGCTCAATCATCATTCACAGAATCATTCTTATTTCCTAATAATATTCATATTATAGTGTGTTGCAATATTGAGTGTACGGCAGTCATTCATCTTTGCTGAAAAAATACTGAAGTGATTGGATGCTCTGTTGACATGCAGTAACTGCAGCAGTGAGTCTCTTGTTGAGATCACATGACCAGCTGAACATTACTTTTCTTTGTCTCAGTAAATATCCTGTTATCAGACACTGCTGGCCTGTGGGAGAACTGTCTGGGGGAGGAAATAGCAATAAACCTTTTGTGACGAGGATATTTCTGCAGGGAACTTAGTGTCAGATGCTGAGTTCATGTTGATATGTGTCAGTATACACCACTGTAATTAAGAACCAGTGACATCTCCACAAAACTGACTTGTAACCAAAAATGATTCAGATATTGGTTCTGAAAAACTTATATTTTTTTGTGAGAATGTAAGCTTATTAGTTATATAACAAGAGTCTAATGAGTGTGTTATCGCCATCGTCAGAGGCTGTTGTGAATCCCTGACCACTTCTTTGCATCATCAGCACCTGCGTCAGTGCTACTGAGAGTGTTTATAGTGCTGTGAGGTTAACACTTCATGATGTCTGTGTGTGAGAAAATAGATCATATCTGGTGTTTAAATAAATAAATAAATGACAGCGGAACGAAAAGTTCCTATTCTCTGATTTTATTTGAGCTCCCTAAGATTGACGCATGTCACCTGTACACATTCTCTTGCAGTCACGACTAAGAAGAAGAATCACGTGGCAAGAATGAGGTAGGCCTTTTTGACCACTGAAACGGTGTATACATAACGAATTGGTTGCTAATACTACTGTGGAAGTCCACAGGCCAGACTCACAGAAACTGCCTTTATCGGCATTCAAGACCTCCAAGCTTGGGCTGTGAAGGTCTCCGCATGAGTTAGAATGCGGTTGCATCGGCAAACTGCATAGGCAACATGGGGGGGGTTGGACAGAGGGGCGACCCTAGAGAAAACTATACCCTCAAGCGCAGAATCTTTTCACCGTGGGACATGGCGACAGGCCGCCTGCGCTGATGCCAGACCAGCACACAACTCACTTTCATGAGTGTCACCCGTAGTGATAACCTGCTTACATGGCTCTTACTTTTCGATGAATCACCGTGTCCGCGAAGAGGGTTGAACCAATGCTGAAAGAAGTTATTCACGGTGAGAAGCGAGATGCGTTTCTAGGGCACAGACATTTGCTTTCGCTTTCTAAAGGAAAAATTAAATCTGAGTTAAATAGTGCGCTGGCATTGCAGGTATACTTTTTATGCATGCGTAAAGGCGTGCCAAAATTTCTATTGCCAATAGGATGGCGGGATGGTACAGGGCTTTCAGACATTCGCCCCACCAAAGGTATTCCCCTACGGTGACGTCACCGCAGCAAAACATTGAAGTATCTATGAAGGGAACTCTTTGAAATAGAGGACTGACACATCAGGAAGTGGAACCCCCTCAGGATTATTTCTGGAACTAAGTTGATATCTTTTAGGGATAAACTATATATACAAAAACTACAAAATACAAATGCACTAGAAATCATGTAATAAATGCATATTTACAGTTAAGCACTTAACTAAATCAAGTATCAAATACAAAAATATATAAACGAGAGAAGGCTGACTTAATCATCGTGCTTACAGTTGTGAGAAAAAGCTTCTCTTCACCTGAATAGAAAAAAAAAAGCTTTATAGGCTTCAGTGATGCGAGACAATGTTTGAGAGTATAACACAATATTGAGTGAGAGCAGAGCCAATTCATAAAAGAGAGAATGTATATTTTAAAAGCACCCGTTCCAGTTTTATGTGCGTGAAGGAATTCCACTTGCGAAGAAAGGAGATTTAAGCTCATGCATTGACATGGATCACGTTACATTATGTGCTCTCAACGCATTTTGTCCTTAAGATCACGCTGTAGAAACAGCCTAAAATTAAGTATAAGGAAGAGAAAAACAGCGACCATAGGCAGGTGTCTACACATGCGATGCCAGATGCAGTTAGACATTTACTA
>NW_024875764.1:5864-5963 GCF_018340385.1 Cyprinus carpio
GTGTTTGCTCAAGGTTTGTGTAGTAAAAATTTAACTAAGATTATACATACTTTGAAATGTAAATGTAAATATTAAACATTTTCAGTTTTTCATTAATTT
>NW_024875765.1:0-805 GCF_018340385.1 Cyprinus carpio
AGATCGATGTTATTCTGCCCTTAGACTGTCTCGCGCTGTCAAATAGTCTTTCAATTTTCACAAGTACACAGCTCACAAACACCTGAATTTAGCTCTTGTTGTGTTCTGAATGGGTGGATTGTGCGCATTCGCTGTAATATTTTTATTTCAAAAGCTCTTAAAACTATAAAAAATAAAGCTTTTATTTGTGAGCTCGTTGAGACTGCACGCGCTACGCAGCGCGGTGATTTCTCTCTGGTCTTTCACTGATCTCTGGCTAGACATCAATTACTATTAATGAGATCTGACCGAGCACACAATAATATGCTGTTTTAGTCCCTGTCAGTGTGAATGAAATGTGTGCGGCCCGTCTGTCCGCTCTATCGCCGAAAGCCAGACGTCACCGTGTTCTGTATTGCAGAGCAATCGGCGCGAATGTTCAGCCCTTAGACAAATAAAAATCTCGCAAGCACTTATACACACACTCATTTTTTTTTTTTATCTGTAAATATGTTCTAATTGTTTTGTGTTGATCTTTCGCTAACTGTTTTAAATGTAAAAGGCTGTAGTTTCTGTATGTAGATCATTTTTTGTTTCCGTTCAAGGTGGTTCAGAAGTACTACTGGCGCTGTTTCATGACAGGCTGGCAGCAACTACTTATCTATCTTTTATACAGCTTCACAACTCTAGAATTTAGCTCTCTGGTGTGTTCTAATTGGGCTGGATTACGTTGCATACGCTCGTATATATATTAGTAATTTTAAAAGGTCTTAAACAAGAATAAATTCGTTTGTTGTGAGCTCGTTGAGACTGCACGCGCTGATGC
>NW_024875766.1:0-130 GCF_018340385.1 Cyprinus carpio
AGCTCAGAACCAACACGGCAGCCAAAACTCATCAGTGATGCTGGACATTCAGTGTGAGTAATAAAGGAATAGAGAAAATCTTTCAACCAAGTGATTGTAAGCAATGTAAACTGCATAAAAAAGTTACTAA
>NW_024875766.1:433-2557 GCF_018340385.1 Cyprinus carpio
TACTCAAATTGGTCCAGGTAAAATAAAATTGAACAATTAATCTATTTAAGTTGTTGATATAGCAATGAATCAACTAGTCTGCTGATTGTTTTACTGAATGGACAAATTATTCAGATATGTATGGTTAAATATTTAATTGATATCAGTAGTTGCTCTCCAGAATACAGAACGTTTCCATGAACTGCAGCTTATTTATTTAATAGGATTTAACATATATTCCTTCCTGGCTGGGATTGCAGTTGGAACTGTGTTTATGGCAATCTTATGGGTCACAACACTGCTGTACAAGTAAGTAGACAGAGTGATTGCCTGATGTAAAAACAAGAGTATAATCTTTACCCTAAGAAAGAAAAATCGCAAAAGAGGTCTCTATAGTAGACAGTAATGAGTTCAATGTAAAGCAAACAGAGACTAATTCTGAAGTCTTCTGCTTTTCCAATCATCTCCATTTCCCAGAAAATCTTGTATGTGTCCACTAGAATTTCAGAGGAGATCTCAACAATGTCTCAGATTACAGTAGTGTCAGATTTGATGATTTTGGTCTGCAACCAAAAGTCAGAGATTTTCAATATAAATATTTTGTAAAACGCTTCCGAATACTATTAAGATCAAATGATCTGGGTGATCTACATTCAGCATATAGCTGTATGGACTAACTTTATGTCCACAACTTTGTCTCTTGTGTTTTTATTTCAGCTAAGGTATTGTAGAAGGAACATTTGCGACATATCTGATATTTATTACATTTCACTTACTGTATATTCCTTATGTTTCACTATATTTAAAGTCTCCTGAGCTATGAAAGAGAAGCATCTGAGCAATTACATTTTCTGATAAATAAGATACAAGCAGTTATAGGTTTGTAATTATAAATTATTTCTGTAGATGGTTCTGCAGGGCTCAAAGGGGAGGATAGGATAAAAGTGGGCCGGATTCAGCTGATGGGGATGTTACAATGTATAACCAAACACACACATCCTTTCATTCATTAATTGTCAAACTCCACAAACACCAGAGCACTTTTTGCAAGCAATAGTTTTCTCAACGCACTGACAAAATTTCAAAGTTTAGTGTGCCGTAAAAGTCATACTGAATGTGATTCCCATTTTGTTACTCACTAGGGGCTGATCGGTGGGGCAGTAAGGGGAGAGCCTTTTTGTACGACATTTATGAGTCATCAACCTGAAGGACCCCACACTAAATCACACAAGAAACCCCTACATTATTCAACAAATTAAACTTTACAAATACCAAGTGGCGGTTCACAGAATCAGAGGATCCTTTCCGCTGCTACTGATTGCTGTGATCCAACTATTGTGGTCAACACGTAGAAGATGTTGAGGCAAAGATCAAAAAGGTTTCCTCAATTCCACATGGAGACGACCAGTTTAACCAGGTTCCACACAAAGCAGCGAGAAGCAAAACAAAGATTGGCTATGGAAGAACGCAAAAGTGAATCTACTAAAGCGATGAATATTTGTGTAAAACATATTTTTTTTATTATTCAAATAGGGGAATTTTAGCACCACAAAAATATGTATTTTCTTTCATTGTGTTAGATAACAAACATTCGTTGGGAATTTTAACAGTGTGTCATATGTAATATTAATTGTTGTTAATAGGCCTACTACTCGCTTAATAAACATTCTTGTATAGATGTCAGCTCTCAAGTTTACATGAGGGCTTCAATGTATACAAGAAAAAAACAAAAGAAAAAAACAATAAAAAAGTATTAAAATTGCACACTTGTAAGTCTTATGTTTGTAAAATTTATTTTCCAGCTATATGACAGTTTTACAGTTTTTCTCACACATACAGTACCAGATTTTAATTTTAAAAATATTAAAAAAAGTAAAAATTAGCAACCATTATTTGCTGTGCAATAATGCAAAATGACAATCTTTAAAGGCAGTTCATCACTGAATTCCGTGATGGCATCATGCAGGCTCAGTCAGTTTAAATGGTATATTGTGCAATCATTGCAATCAAGTTCCAACATATGCTGTAAATTTAAGTGGCCAAAAACTAAGCAACAAGAGGGCGACAGGCGGCCAGGCAACACAAAACTCCATCGATGACAGAATGGAGATAAAAACTTTGGGAGAAGAAACCAGGCTCAGACGG
>NW_024875766.1:2757-4124 GCF_018340385.1 Cyprinus carpio
TATGCTAAATATATATAAATATATTTTATTATTAAATTTTCAGATGATACGGCCATACTTAGTTTACAACAAATCAGACATTGGTATTTACATACAGGAGATAGAGGAGATGGTTAAGTGGTGCAATAAGCATAACTTGCTCCTTAATGTTAATAAAACCAAAGAAATGATTTTTGACCCTAGGTCTATAGTGATCAAAGCTTTGTGCAATTGAAGGAGTACCGATTGAACAAGTAACAACATATAAATATTTAGGAATTCAGTTGAGACAAACAGTTACAGTGGTCAAAATCAGAAGTGGAGTATGTTTCCTCAAGAGTATGTCAGCGTCTATATCGCCCGAGGAAACCTAAAGAGATCCATCGTGTTGAAACAAAGGATATTCGTTATTATTTTATAAGAGCAGCTATTGAGTCTATTGTCCGATATGGTATGGTAGCTTGGTTTAGTAACCTGTCAGTTAAACTAAAATACAACTTCAAGCGTTGATAAAAAGGAAGCGAGGAGAAAAAATAATTGGGCGAGTGCCACCGACCACTCTTAATGAGCTTTGAGGAAGCGGTGAGAAACAAAGTTTAAAAAGAGTACGCGATCGAATCATGTCCTCTACAGTTAGTATGAAGATGATGCCCTCAGGTAGAAGGTACAGGTTGTTACCAAACTTCTTAGACTGAATAGAGTTTTAAATTTACTGTTTGTACCACTTTCTATTAAAATATTGAATAAGAACAAATAAGGGGTGTGGGTTGGTGGTAAATTATGTGTAGGGAATGTATGTTGTGTTATATGTATATTGTGTGCATAAATTTCACCGTCAGGAGACAATAAAGGCAAATCAAATCAAATCAAATCAAATCTAAACAGGACAAGGATCTGCCGCCCGTAGTTGATTTTGATATTCTAGGTATTATCAAATTGCCAGAGTTTTGAGAACACAGCAGATGTGGAGGACTATAATGTAACAAGAGCTCATTCAATACTGAGGTGCTAAACCATTCAGGGCTTTATAAGTAATAAGCGAGATTTTAAAATCTATACAATGTTTAATAGGGAGCCAGTGCAGTGTTGACAGAACCGGGCTAATATGGTCATACTTCCTGGCTCTAGTAAGAACTCTAGCTGCTACATTTTGGACTAGCTGGAATTTGTTTATTAAGCATGCAGAACAGCCACCCAATAAAGCATTACAATAATCTAACCTTGAGGTCATAATCGCATGGATTAACATTTCTGCATTTGATATAGGTCGCAATTTAGATATATTTTTGAGATGGAAAAATGCAGTTTTACAAATGCTAGAAACGGCTTTGTAAGGAAAGATTGCTATCAAATAGCACACCTAGGTTCCTAACTGATGACGAAGAATT
>NW_024875766.1:4180-4253 GCF_018340385.1 Cyprinus carpio
AGGTCCTATGATTAACACCTCAGTTTTTTTCAGAATTTAGCAGTAAGAAATTACTCATCATCCAGTTTTTTAT
>NW_024875767.1:0-510 GCF_018340385.1 Cyprinus carpio
AACATTTGAGGTGTGGCCAAAATGCCAGTTTAAATACTCAGGACACCATCAAATTTTGCTTTTGCTTTTAACCTTTAGCTTGCATTTAGCTTTTGCTATCAGTCATGCTGGCTTTTAGCTTGCCTTTTAGCTTTGGCTTTTAGCCATGCTTTTTGTCATCACGTTTAACGTTCTTTGAGCGCCGTTCCAGCGTGCTTCGGCCTGCACGCCTGCTGCTACTTAGCCACGATGAGAAGAAACACCACATAGTCTCGTCAAACTTTACTTCTATTCTTTTACTTTAGTTTCTTTTCTTTTCCGTTTGAGAGTTCGTGTTCTGAGTTAAGCTTTGTAACGCCGTGTCTCCGAGTCTGACCTCGCGTGCCCGTCTGAAACTTCAACCAGCCCACTGTGCTAATTAATAGTGTTTTCACTATGCTTTGGATATTAATATCCAGCGCAGATTTGATGTTAAACGGCTCGTTCAATGAATCGCTGGCCGTTTCAGTGATCAGCCGTGAAACAGTGATT
>NW_024875767.1:727-2663 GCF_018340385.1 Cyprinus carpio
TGAACGCAGGAGGCTGTAACTCAAGTCCGCCTCTCTATTGTTAAGCAGCGGTAAATGAACTTAAAAAGTTTAACATCTGAGATCGTGCAATAAGGTAGAGAGAAATTGGCGTGTTCCTCATTTTGTAATGCCTTGTTTATAGCTAAATTTGGCTACTCGTGTTCCAGTGCCTCTCAAAAGCTATACTCCCGGCAGGGAATCTCGATCACCAAGTAGCTGAGCAAAGCTAAACTGTATTAATTCAAAGGTAATTAAATCGGTGAATAAAGAATAGTGTTGAGCGGTTCCTCAATCTATTTATCAAAGCCTCATTATTCATGCGTGTTCCTCAATCTATTTATCAAAGCCTCATTATTCATAGCTTGATTGCCAGCGGTTCCACCGTCGAATCAAATGCTATCTCGGACTCCCTGGGTTAAACATCAAGCCTCATTATTCGCCAGCTTGTTACCCCAGTCGTGTTCCACTGCCAACAGCGAAGAAAACCTGTTGTGTTTACGATGTCCAGAGAAACTGGCAAGGAGATTCGAATGCGCCCGAGATGGCTGATTTCCCTTAACTGCAGCAAGAAGCTGCTATTTGAATTAAGTTAAAGTTAACTCTATACGAACTGAGAGTTTAAGCACCCGCATCGCGAAACCAACTAGCGATTGTTGTTATTTGTACAGTGTTGAAATGCGCCGACATTTCATGTAACATGTAACGCTTGTAATGAAATGATTCATGTGCTGGTCACTAGAAGTCTATGCTAAAGCCACTAGCCTCAAAGGTTAGCCGTTAGCATTAACATTCAGTGGTTAAAATTGGTGTTTGTGTGGAATAGCGCTGAAGTTCGATTTAACCCTTTAAACACCTCAACTAATTTACACGTGTTGGTCTTCTTTCTCTCTCTTATTTCTCACTTTTATTAAAGGATACCATTTATTGGCCATTTTACTAAAAAGGAAATACTGGACTCTGAGTATTAATTGAGGCAAATTCACAATTAAGTGCCAACATTAAATTTATTTGGAATCATTCAAAATTTCCCTCTCCAGGATCCTTTCATATGATAATAACTTCTAAATATTCTCTGTTGGGCCTAATTATTATTAGCGAGTGCGAAGAAGCACTTTGAAACATCCGCCGAAAGTTTAGAAGTAACCCCCCCCACCTTATTCTACCTATTTATTATTACCCATCTGAATATATTCTATTCAGACTTGTACTATTTTATTGCGTTTTACCACACTCTTTCTTCCTGTTTTGGTATACACTTAACACTTATTTGTTTCTTTTTTATAGAATGTTTCCCTTATTTAAATTTATTTTTGGTTTTATTTGGCCCATTTATTACTTTTTTGAATTTTTCTTGGGGGTGTTATCCTAGCTTGGGAAAAAAACGGGGACCACCAACCTGAGCCCTTAAAGGAGGGGACCCATTGTTTATTCCTCACTTACGTGGAGGGTTCCAAATTAAATTAGGGAAAAAAAAGGGGGACAAAACAACCTCTCTTTCCAACTCTAAAGTTTATTTTTGTTTGATTAGTTGTGCAGCAACTAAAACAACGCTCTCCTTCGTAGTTGAGATAACCGCTACTGAGACTCCTCCTACCATCTCCGCCCCTCTCTCCTTTCCTCTTTCCTTTTCACTTAACATTTTAGACATGTAAGAACCATCAGTCAATTCTAAGTGAATGAAATAATGCAATCTTGTCAAAGACCTAATCAAATTCTTATGAATGACAACAACTTCTCCTTGTTCTTCTTCCTAACCTCCCTACATTTGGAAACACAATCCAAGTTTTAGCATCTCATCCAACGCTGAGATCAATTTAATAGAGATACGTGTTGAACAACTGTCGCCTTTGCAGCCTCCCTGGTGAGCGGTCCCACTGTAAGGTGTGCGGTGTCAATCCTGTCAGACTAAGGAAAGAGATATCAGCATTATTATTGT
>NW_024875768.1:0-5195 GCF_018340385.1 Cyprinus carpio
AGCACACGTTGGACATGTATCTCTGTGTTTATTAGTTAAGTTACTCCCACTTAACTCTACATGAACATGTGCAGATGTAAATGAATACTACAGTGGATATTCCAAGGGTGTTTACACGACCAAGTCCAGTTCATAAAATGTATCTTATTTCTTATTTCTAGGAACTCATATGTTTAATCAGATAATTGCAACCAGGTAATGAATTCTCATGACATGGCTAATCTAAAACTAATACACCAATAATAATTAGTAGGTTTAAGTGTTTGCAGTATTACTAAAACGTACTGAACACAAATGCTGAAATAAGTTATATAAATGTGGACACACAGTATTACATCAAAATTAAACAATAGACAGCACTTACTGTAAGACTGAACCTCCATCAGGAGCTGAAAAACTATGAAGATGAACAGCTCCATAACAGCGAGTGTGAGAAAAGAGACTGAATGAGACTCTAATAATGGGTGAATAAGGAAGTGGAACATCAGACCACAAACTATTAATGCATTGAACAGTCAGTTATGAAGGTGAACACAGATCGTGAGACCACATGTACAGCTATATTCACTTTAACAGATGACAGATCTGGGGCAAAGACTAAAATGAAGGAAGGTAGTTTTGTAAAAGTAACACATAAATGTGCCAAAAACACCTGTACCATTAATACACTTGAAAAACACTAGATCATAATTACAAAATTAAGAATGTGGAATACATTATTCACTTTATAGTCTTTTTATTAAACAAATACACATCACTGTAAGACTGAACCTCCATCAGAAGAGATACAGAATGAGACTCTCACAAAGAGTGAATTAGGAAATGGTACATCAGACCACAAACTATTTAATACATTGTGTGGTCATTTCTATGAAAGATAGTGTTGATGGAGTGTGACCATATGTACAGCTTTCTTCATTTTAACAGGTGGTGGAAGCGGATCAGGGGCAAGGCATAAAAAAAAGAAGGAAGGTAGTTTTTGTAAAGAAGTAACATATAAGTGTTCCGAAACGCCTGTACCATTAATACACTTGAAAGAATAGATGTAGTATCAAAATTAAGACTGTGGAATACATAGATTTCGCTTTAAAGTCACTTTATTAGGGGTACATGTTTGCTCAATAATGCATAAAACATGCTTACAAAGTAAAGTGGTTTAGTTGCTCGTTGATCAGAAAATAATACAACTTAAACGAAGTAGTAACATTCTGCAACTTTGTGACACATGTATATATTGTAATTTATGATTTAAAGAAGTACCTAAAAACTACATGAATAAGATTTAATATTTCTTAAATCTGTACCAGTCCTTTGAACTCCACAGATGACTTCGCAGATGCTTTTTCAGCTACATTTAACACATTTCACCAATATAACATTTATTTTCTTACCAAAAATCAAAATATGAATTCAGTTGCTTTTATGCTATATAATCTTTACATATCATTTTTTTCTTCATCAGAGCAACAAGTAGAAAGAACATAAACAGGTCATTCATGTTTTTGAGAGGCACACACAGGAAGTTAAAGAGATGTTGTTTCCATCTGGCAGGAGGTGTGGATTCCACTTCTGTGAGAACATCAGCAGAACCTGCAGAGGCCACAGAACTTTATTATCACTTATATTTCTGTATGGGGTAGGGACAGTTTATACACAACTAAGCCTGTACATTGTACTTACTGGTAAAAGCGGCACAGACAGATGAATCCCTAGCAGGTCAGACAGAAGCCTGTCAAAAGTAAAAATGATTTAATGACTTGATTTTTTATCAAGTGTGTTTTTTTTTTGGCTTTTCATAATTTAACGTAAAATTGGTTTCCCACATGACTCCAAAACATTGCATGAAATGCCAAGTTCCTTTCCAGCCATTCTTATTTTTCCTATGATATACTAGAAATATATTTGTTGTTAATTCATGATTTTTAAAGATTTTAAATTTTAGCAGATACTCACTATACCAGTTTCTTGAATGGGCACATCTGTTTGTATTGATCTCATTTTATTGCCAGAATAAAATATTATTGATATTTATAGCACCTTTTCATGCATGCATATATCAGATGGGAAGCTAAACATCTACAAATACAGCTACTTGACTGCAAAATTATTTTTTGCTAAAAAAGAAAAAACAAAAATATCTACAGACTACTGAATTGAATGCATGGAAACAAAAACTTCACGGTTTCTTCTTCTTTTTTTTACCTAGGAAATAATTGAGCTGCACATTATATTGCTGTGTATCACTTTGGTCCGAATGTCTGTTGTGTGTTATATATATAAATCGACATTAAAATACTTACGCATGCAAACTGGCACAGACAGATAGAGTCCCATGAGTCCAGACAAACTTCAGCAACTAACACCAATGGAGACCAGCACTAATAACAATGTATCTGTGTTATGTATGTATCAAAACAAACCTTTAATACATGTTTATGTGTATTTATCATGTTTAATATTTGCGCTGTAGATACATCAGTCCACCTGATAATTGAAGTGATACACACACAAAAACAAACAAACAAAAAAAAAAAAACAGAAAGATTTGTTTTTTATTTTTTGTTGTGTGTAATGATCAAATAATTTATTTTGTGTTGGTTTGTGTTTGAATCAGGACTAATGGTAAGAGAGACATTGTGCTTTTGACTTGTTTTTTCACCTTCAAACCAGGATGTATGAATTCAGTCTGTGAAGTTCCAAATCCCATCTATTATGGTGCTGGCAACAACACGTCCTCTAATGTTTAAGACTTAGATCTGGTTGGAAGGGAGGAGGTCAGGTCTTTAGTGGTGGTTTGCATTCGACCGAATGAGTGTTTACACTATGAAAGCAATCCCGGTCAGAATACATTTTTCAACTACATCTGAAAGTGGATTAAAACATTTCAGACCCCATTCACTGCCTGTTTTTTTTACTTTGTAGGCTAGAACGGTCCCCATTTAACAACTTATCTGCCCCCCACCTCCACGCCTTTGAAGACATGACTGCTAGAATTCTGTATTCCTTCAAGGATGCGGCTGTACCTGAGTGGGGACACAGCTTATGTGCTCTAAAATCATCTCAAAAATATCAAACATGTTTGGCATTCTCCGGGCCCCTGAAACTAAAAAATGAAGTGACCATCATATACTACAGGATTTCCTATGAAAATCTATCCAGAAACTCATGTGTTCTGACTTTGTAACTAGCATCAATGTGTGTATCCAGACTGTGAAATCTGGGCAAAAATCATTCTGGCCTTCACTATTTTCCTGACATTTACTGTTCAGCAGCATAATCATCATGAGACTTGTCCTTTGTTGTATTCTCTATGTTTACTGCTTTCATTCAGGAACTACCACTATAGGTTACTGATGTACAAATAATTCCCTGAAGCTAATTCCCCAGCCAGAGTATTTCCAACTTTTGAATGGTGGTGGTATTGGTTGAGGAAATCCCAACTATATATGCGTACTTTGAGTGCCCGGCCTATACTTATATATAAATGTAAGGAATTATTAAATTATATTAATTCTACATAAGTAACTTTTTACCACTACATAAAGAAAGAGTGGATGAACTTACTCATGGTTTCCTTTGCTGTACTGTTTGGCTTTTGTTTGTCTTGAATTGGAGGTCTGCTAATAAAATATATTATTGCAAGAACTGGCCATCAGTTTTTTAGAAGAAAAATCATTTCTCAGATTTATTTTAGAATAACCAGAAAAGTTATTATTGCAACTCTACTAGTTTTTACTGTATGTTGTAGTTTCAGAGAAGTGGACATTACAGTTAATGCTGATGAAAAAACATTGTGTGAAATGTTTGGTGATGTACCGTATATAGTAAATACTCATGAGCTTAGAATAATGATTGTCGCTTTCAGGACCTTCAGAATGGAGTAAAAGAATAACTGATTTACAAAAGTTACTCACAGGTTTTTCATGGCTGTTGAAGTAGTTTTTTCAGTAGTGGTTGATGTTGAAACTGCAGAGACAATATATCAGCATTATAGAGACATTTTAAATTGTTATCAGAGAAACTTTAAAAAGCAAAGCAAAGAAGCTGATTTGGAGGAAAACAACAACATAAACGTGGAAGTATTAACAATTGATTTGATGAATTTGGTGAATAGTTTTGGAATTTTATACAGTGATGCGCGGGTTGTTGATCAAAATGAGCGTCGGTCGGGTCGTTTTGAAAAAAAGATGCCAATTAAACCTTTAATTTATATAGTACTAGATACAATTTTGATACATGGGCCTACACTTTATTGGCTGAATAACTGGCGAAGATGACACATGAGCTCAGTCTAGTGATGGGAAGTTCGGTTCTTTTCCGCGAACCGGTTCTTTCGGACAGTTCGATTCAATAACCCGGTTGAAAAAAACCAGTTCACCCGGTTCGTTTACGCTCGACGTAATGACGTCGTGGTGATGACGTAATGGCGATCAAGTCTATCAAACGATAAAATATACAGTCAGTAATCATAACTTTAGTCAGTTAAAACCTCATAATCATGAAAAAGTTTACAATTAAATTTTTGCAACAAGCACCCAAATACAGTAACAGCAATAATGTGCATCACGAGGATTTAAGTCTTGAAGATATAAAAGTAAATAAATTAGGTGTCATCGAGGCAGAAACCATGATCCACTTACTATACATAATCCATTTGCGATTTATTTGTTTATTAAATAAACTTACGTTTAAGCCCTTCATTTCAAGCCTGCGGTTTACGCCGCGCTCATAACGATAGCACACAATCAGTTCAGAATCAATCACCGAAAGAACCAGTTCGAGGTTCCAGACGCGCTGTGTGTCCAGTCTGCTTCACGCTGAATCCATGCGCGTATCATCAACTCCTCGGTTCTCTGTCGGACGCGTCCGACAGAAGCGGTTCTCGGTTCAGTGTACTGGTGATCCGAAAACCGTGCAGCGGTTCTTGGCTCGAGCGAGGAGCCGCTCTAACCGACGCGCTGCAGTTCAGTATCCTCAGCTGTGCGCTTCTTGTCAGTGAAGTGACTACATTCCGCCCATTTAAAATAATAAATGCGTCTCTTGGCGGCGCCCGTTTTCGTAGCCTATTTGCTTTAGCTGTAGGTAATATATCAATGGAATGATGGCTGGATGCGTATCAGGTGCAGTACAAAACATACATATATTTGGTGTTTTTCAGTGTGGCTGGGGACAGTTTGGCGGTGGCTGGACATTGG
>NW_024875768.1:5483-5603 GCF_018340385.1 Cyprinus carpio
CACTAACTGATGATGTGTTTATCAAGTGAATCTGTATGACGTAAAATGATCCATGGCTAGTAAAAACACTGGAATAAAAGTTTCTAATACAGAAGAACAGCAGTGAAATATCTCACCTAG
>NW_024875768.1:5884-9971 GCF_018340385.1 Cyprinus carpio
TTTTTTTATATTTTCAATGCCTGCACTTTTCTCAATTTCTCAATCAAGTAACACACAGAATTACTTTCATATGAACATGTGCAGATGTAAATGAATACTACAGTGGATATTCCAAGGGTGTTTACACGACCAAGTCCAATTAATAAAATGTATCTTATTTCTTATTTCTAGGAACTCAAATGTTTAATCAGATAATTGCAACCAGGTAATGAATTTTCATGACATGGCTAATGTAAAACTAATACACCAATAATAATTTGTAGGTTTAAGTGTTTGCAGTATTACTAAAACATACTGAACACAAATGCTGAAATAAGTTATATAAATGTACATCAAAAATAAACAATAGACATCACTTACAGTACATCAAAATTAAACAATAGACATCACTTACTGTAAGACTGAACCTCTATCAGGAGCTGAAAAACTATGAAGATGAACAGCTCCATAACAGCGAGTGTGAGAAAAGAGACTGAATGAGACTCTAATAATGGGTGAATAAGGAAGTGGAACATCAGACCACAAACTATTAATGCATTGAACAGTCAGTTATGAAGGTGAACACAGATCGTGAGACCACATGTACAGCTATATTCACTTTAACAGACGACAGATCTGGGGCAAAGACTAAAAGAAGGAAGGTAGTTTTGTAAAAGTAACATATAAATGTGCCAAAAACACCTGTACCATTAATACACTTGAAAAACACAAGATCATAATAACAAAATTAAGAATGTGGAATACATTATTCACTTTATAGTCTTTTTATTAAACAAATACACATCACTGTAAGACTGAACCTCCATCAGAAGATTAAAAACTATGAAGATGAATGACTCCATTACAGCGAGTGTGAGAAAAGAGACTGAATGCAGGACTCTCACAAAGAGCGGAATTAGGAAATGGTACATCAGGCCCACAAAATATTTAAACATTGTCGTGGGCATTTCTATGAAGATGAAGTTGATCGTGAGACCCTATGTAAAGCTTTCTTCATTTTACAGGGGACAGATCTGGGGCAAAGACACACAAACAGAGAAGGTAGTTTTGTAAAAAGTAAACATTTAAATAGTTTCAAAAAACCACCTGGACATTAATACACTTGAAAAAGAAGAGATCGTAATAACAAAATTAAGAATGTGGAAATACATTATTCCACTTTTAAAGGTCAACTTTATTAGGTACCATGTTTGCTCAATAATGCATAATTAAAAAACATGATTACAAAACGTAAAGGGGTTTAGTTGCTCGTGATCAGAGAAATAATACAACTTAAACAAATAAAGTAACATTCTGCAAATTTGTGTTGTACATGTATCATTGACATTTGATGATTTAAAAAGTATCTAAAAACTACAGAATAGATTAATATTCTTAAATCTGTACCAGTAGCTGACTCCACATAGACTCGCCGATGCTGCGCTACATTTAAACACATTTCACCCAAGTTGATAACATTTATTTATACCAAAATCAAAAAATATGAATTCAGTTGCTTTAGGCTATATAATCTTTACATATCATTTTTTAGCTTCAGCAGAGGCAACAAGTGAAGAACATAAACAGGGCCTTCATGTTCTGAGGAGCACACAGAGTAAGTTAAAAGGAGATGTTGTTTCCATCTGGCAGGCGATCATTAGTTCAGTTCTGTGAGACACCTCACCAGGAACCTGCAGAGGATACAACAGTTTATATCATATATGTTCTGGATCATGGAGTTCAGTTTATGGACAAACTAAACCGGTACATGTACTTACCTGGTTTAAAGCGCACAGACAGATGAATCCTATGAGTCCAGACAGAAGCCTTTCAAAAGTAAAAATGATTTATCAAGTTTTTGGCTTTTCATAATTTAACGTAAATTGGTTCCACATGACTCCAAAACTTTACATGAAATTATATGTGAATTCAACTCTGCTGAACTATATATACAAACAGATTCCATGAAAATTGTTCACATATGTAAAGGGGGGGGGGGAATTATCAGGTCTACACAGTTACAATGCCAACATTTTAACTTATCTAATAATATCTCTGCAATTATTGCCCAGCTCTGATTAGTCTTGTCACTAACGTGATACGTGACACTTGGTAGTTGTACCTTCCAACAAAACAATAGGATAACCAAATGAAGGTTGCAGGGGTGGATGGTTCTAAACACAGTTTTAAAATAGTCTTTTTGGCAGCAGTGCTTGCTGCTAATAAAATCCTGTTTTAATGAGAGTTCAACTTGAGAGCAGAGTCATCTAACAGTAGAAAAAGCAGAGAAAACACCATACATTTCCAGAACATGTGCAAATAAGAACCTACTGCAGATTTACTACAGAGATGACAGTATGGATCTGATCTAACCTTCATAAACAATATCCTACGAGTTAAAAGATGCCCTATTAATACATTTATCATCTAAGGTGCCAGGCTCTTAGATGCTGTGAAACATCTGATCTAAACCACATCCCAATCAGGTTTAGCTAAACCTTCCCATTCCCAAAAGGAAATAGCTGGAATATAAGAGTACTGCATTAGAAGAACTGAGTTATAGACCTTGGAAACTATGCCACTAAAAGGGGTATTAGAGTCCAGCCACTCCCACAGATGGTGTGCCCAGGGAACACCATAGGCTTTTAGAGCTGACCTCAGTCTTAAATATAGAAAGATAGAAAAAAGCAGGTAAAGAGAAATCTGTACTTAAGTCCTGAAATGATTTGAGGCTCTTATCATCGAAAATATCTTTCAGGGAATGCCACAATCAGACCAGGCTCTAAAAACAAAGGGATTATTACCAGTGCAGAAACCCAGGTTTTAAGCGGTTTTATTTGGAAAGCTGGATTATATCATTTAAAATTGGGAATAGACAACCCCCACCCCACCATCAAGTTTCTTAAACTGCATTGTCTTACAACCCCTATTCAGGAAAAGTTCAAGAATAAAATCAAGAATATGTTATCTGTTCATTCTCTTTAACTTTTATTTAGTTGATATAAAGTACAAAGAAAGTAATTCCAATGTTTTTACTGACCAACTTAATTTTATTATGTAAATATAGACAAATTTTGATTTTGATGGCTGCAACACACTCCAAAAAAGTTGGGACAGAGGTATGTTTAACACTGTGTCACATCAACTTTCCTCTTAATTACAATGTTTCATTGTTTGGGAATTGAGGATACTAATTGTTAAAGTTTTGCAAGCAAAATTTTTGTCCAGTCTCATTTGATACAAGACTTCAGATGGTCAGCAGTGTGTGCCTTTCATTGTCTGATTCTCCTTTTCATGACTGATCATACATTTTCAACAGGAGACAGATCTGGACTGCAGGCAGGCCGGTCTACCACATTCACTCTGAGTCTACGTGACCATGCTGTTGTAGCACATGCAAAATAAGAGCTGGCATTGTCTTGATCTAATAACCATGTACTTCCCATGAAAGACATAATCTTGATGGCAGTTTATTTCTCTGTACAATTTCAATATATGCTCCATACACAGGCTTCTGCACATATGGCAGTCATCCATGACGTTTGCCCAGTGCAGCCCCACACTAATGACACAGACATTTGTTTTTTGCTTCTGTCAGCTTTGATAAAAATCTTGATGGTCCCTTTGGCTTTTGGATTGAGAACTCAATATAATTTTTCTCAGAAACACATTGAAATGTATTCTCTCTACCACAGGACACATTTCCACTGTTTTTGAATATGAGAGCTTTCCTTAGCCCAGAGAACCCAAGCATATCACCAATGGAATTGATGGCGCTTTCTCCCTAGAGCAGAGATTCAAGTTGCATTTCTTTATGCAGCAGCAGACTGTAAGTAATGGACAGTGCTCCAAGTAGAAGTACTCCTGGAGCATTAAGGTGGCTATTTAAATGCCCACATGTGTAGATGCTTATGGCTGTCATCTGAGGGCTCAAAGGTCATGCACATTCAACTGGAGGTGTCCTGCTCACCTCGACACAGACCAGATTCCTATCCATTCCCTGAAAATTTTTGCACATATATATATGGGAGTTGGTAAAAGACTCAAATTTTGAGATTTTGCATTGCTAGAGGATTTTTGATTTGTTTGAAACTTGAGCAATACGTAA
>NW_024875768.1:10668-10758 GCF_018340385.1 Cyprinus carpio
TCAGATGAGAAGCTTCTGAGTCTAGACGTGTGTGTGTGTGTGATCCGTGACGTAAGCAGCGCGCGACCGCTTGAATAGAATGAACGCAGA
>NW_024875768.1:11337-11475 GCF_018340385.1 Cyprinus carpio
AGAACATGCTTAACTGTACTTGTTATGCAATGATTCATGTGCTAGACCACTAGAATTTGTTTTGGTTGCCATAGATACGACCGTGACACGGAAGTCTTAACCTACTTCCGGAGCAACTTTGAACTGCGCACGCGCAGC
>NW_024875769.1:0-1134 GCF_018340385.1 Cyprinus carpio
TATTTCTCATTATTTTTTCCAGCGTCTCGGGGCTTTTTTTAACATGCTCAAAAGGTCTTGAAAGTGGCACACACATTGGAACCTGCGGCCATTAGGGCCGGGCAGAGACTGATATTAATGGAGGCGTGGCACAGGGGCCTAAGACAGCGCCCCCTGGAATATGGAGGGGGCCATATCGCATACATACTTGCATCGTAGACGTAAGGAAACTCGAGTACACATATAGATCTCATCAATCCAAACAACTTCCGTATTGCATGTCATAGGCTCCGGCCCAACAGGAAGTTGGCTGGCCATTACCGGTTAAGTATTCTTATTTTTCCGTCAAAGTTTTGGGGGGCTTTTTGGGGGCCCTTAACATGCCTCAAAAACTCTTGAAAAATTTTGCAATAACACCTTAGAATCTACTGTGGCCATTAGGGAGGCTGCAGAGGCACAGGACCAGGCGTTTGGCACAGGGGCTCTACGGCGCCCCCTGGAACACAGTCAGAAATGTTGATGTATAGCTCACATTACATCACATGCACGTATTCATATATAACTCAGTACACTTATAGATCTCATCCTGCCCGAACAACTTTAAATTATTGCATGTCATAGGCTCCGCACCAACAGGAAGTCAGCTATTTAGAGCGCTATGTAAAAAGCGCATGCTCTGGGAATTTGATATACTTGTCATAGGTTTTTACCCGATTGCCACCAAACTCGGGCAATATGATGATCTCAAGACATTGGGGATGAAAAAATTGCCAGGGGATTTTTGACATCTCTAACGGGTTTGCTCGTGGCGAGGCGCTGAAATTATGGCGAAATGAGAAACAGGGAAAGTGTCTATCCACACATCCACATACACACTACCTGGAGTTTGATGATCAAACTTCAGCGGTTTGTTCGTTGTATGAGCCCGACGCGATAGTTGTGGCCATTAGAGTCAGTTATAGCCACCAACTGGCAGCAGGAAGTGTGTCATTTTCAAAATGCTTTGAATTCAGCATCTTATTTTTACTGACGGTTTCCAAACTTCCATCAGAATAATGACAAACACGCCCGCCATGTAAAACTGTTGAGGGGGTTATTGATATCTATTATAGTGCTGCCATGGCAACATGTCAAACTGGAATATTTGCGATTTTG
>NW_024875769.1:1422-1490 GCF_018340385.1 Cyprinus carpio
AATTTATAATTGATGTATGGCCAGAGAACAGTGAGATAGACGAGAGATAAATCACCGCTCCGAACAGC
>NW_024875769.1:1641-2299 GCF_018340385.1 Cyprinus carpio
ACACTTGAAGGGAAAAAAGTCTACATACAGAAACTACAGTCTTTTACATGAAAACACCACGGCGAATCAACACAAAACAATTAGAAGAACATATTACACAGATGAAAATGAGTGTTTATGAGTGCTTGTGAGATTTTCTTTGTCTAAGGGCTGAACATCACATCGATTGCTCTGCGCTCCAGAACATGGTGATGGCTTTCGGCGCGAGAACGGACAAATAAATACACATTTCATTTACACTGATAAGCTGAACCAACATGTTATTATTACTGGGTCAGATCTCATTAATAATTGATGTCTGCCCCAGAACAGTGATGAACTAACGGGTGGGTCACGAAGGCCGTGGGTTGAAAAAAAAAAAAGGCCGGGTGGCGGACACCACAGTCGCGGGAGAGAGCCGCCCTGGGGGGCGGCGGCGTCCAGCAAAAAAAAGAGTGTATGGGGGGCCGCCTCATGTATCTTCTCTTCATCTCCTTCCCGGGCGGGGCCGGCGACGGTCCTCTCTCGTATCCGCTCGTTCCGCCATGATCTGCCCCCGACACGGGGTGCTGATTCTGGCTTTTCGTCGCAAGAACGAACAAATCAAGTACAAGACTATTTCAAAATACATAATAGCTTGGCAATATAAACGAAAACAGCCACGTGAACATAAACTGTT
>NW_024875770.1:0-746 GCF_018340385.1 Cyprinus carpio
TCTAGTGTTTGCGTGAATATATGAGCATTTTCAACTAATTTGAGGCTATTTACCACATAAATCGTGAGTTTTAAGGACTTTGCAACTGTTTTTATCACCACCTATGATCCGATTCCCTATGAAACTTGTATAATTAAAGCAGAGTCATCTGACAGCTGTCACTGTTTATAAAGTTTTGAGTTTTGTTTAGGTTTTATAGGCTTTTGTAGTATTTTTGGCCACACCCCTTTTCTAAATTCAACTCCAGCAGAAGGCTAAACTGTAAAGCGACAAAATTCAACATTTTTTTTTTTTGATAATTATTGATCTAAAGAGAGTCCAGAGAATTGTTCTGTAGTAGTTTGATCGAGATTAAGTGGAAAACCTAGGACTAGTTCTCAAGGAAAAAATGCTTTAAACATATTTGTGAATATTTAATGAACGCATTTGATTGACAACATTAGTCCCAGAGGCAAAGTTGTTCAGAATGAGGAGATCTAGGATATGAAGATCTAGTGTTTTAAAAGTAAAACTATGATCATGTTCTACAATTTCAGGTCATTTTCCATTGAAATCTTGTGTTTTTGAGGACTTTTTTTAATGTTATAGCGCCAGCTATGGTCCGATCACCATGAAACTTTGCATGCTTCTTCTGAGTCATTTGACATATGTTTTCACCAAGTTTCGTAATGTTTTGAGTTTTTGTGTAGGTTTTATAGGCTTTTTAGTATATTTGGCCACACCCCTTTAATAAATGACACTGTTAC
>NW_024875770.1:806-870 GCF_018340385.1 Cyprinus carpio
TTGCAGTGGTTTGGTTCCGATCGGGTAAAAAACCTAGGACTAGTTCGCAAAAGTAGGTTTTTAA
>NW_024875770.1:1045-1113 GCF_018340385.1 Cyprinus carpio
ACCAAGTGATTACAGAGCCATAAAACTCGTTAGCGCCAACTAGTGGCCGATTTATTTCAAAATTCTTA
>NW_024875770.1:1451-1523 GCF_018340385.1 Cyprinus carpio
AATACTGTGTCGCGTAAGAATCAAAATTTCAACTTTTTTTTGATAATTATTGATATTGAGTGTCCAGAGAAT
>NW_024875771.1:0-10774 GCF_018340385.1 Cyprinus carpio
AATCATGCCATTGAAACACACTTTCATGAGATCGAAATTTCCTCATCCATTTGACACAAAACTATATGTTTAAACTGTGTAGGCCTATATAAAGAATTTTATTTTGTGTCTTGTAATGTATGTAAAATTAGTTTTGAACAATAATTATTTGTTATGTTCATAGCTATATTAGTTATGAAGAAAATTCGTCATGAAGAATAGCTTATTTGTTATGAAATCGATTTAAAAATTCTTTATAACATCTTTTAAGAAAAAGTTAAAAGTCAAGAAGAATTCTTGATAATATCTTTAAAATGAGAGAAATCACTGACATGATTTAGGTTATTTTAATTTATTCAACTGCAGATAAAAAAAATGAATAGTCTAAAAACATTTAACTTGCAATGTTAACTTATGAAATAAAATAAAGATAAGAAATAAATCACAATACAGGCATGTGATCAGCTAGAGACAAAACAGAAGGAACATCTGAGTCACCCCAGCACTCATTATTAAAAATAGATATTTTAACACTTTAAAAGATATATCTTGTGTTTGTAAAATACATAATGTCCTGTAAAAAAATTAAAAGCAAAAATTTAATATCATGACAACAATTAATAATAATATATTATACTAAAGTACTATAATATATTATAGTCAGTATATAGTTATTATTTTATTATTATTAAGTACCTGCCAACAGTTGGAAACATTACACTATTAATGATTTGAAGAACTATCTTCAGCTCATCAGGCTGAATTTATTTGATCAAAATAAAGTAAAAAAATAAAATAAAAAATAATAGAGAATATTGTTAAATATTATTCCAAGACAAAAAAAGTTTTCAATTTTAATATATTATAAAATATAATGTTATTCCTGTGATGCAAAGCAGAATTTTCTTCATCATTACTCCAGTTTTCAGTGTCACATGATCTTTTAGAAATCATCAATTTATCTGACTCTCAAGAAACATTTCTGATTATTATCAATGTTGAAAACTATTTTTCTGCTTCATATTTTGTGTGGAAATGATGATGCACTTTATTTTTCAGGATTTTTTGATAAATATAAAGTTTAATGAACATGCTTTTATTTGCATTTATCAAATATATTAATTAAATGTGTTAATGCATTTATTAAATAGAAATCATTTTAAATGTCTTCACTCACTTTGTCACTTTCATACATGATGAATAAAATTATTAATTTCTCTCTTTTTTAAATCTTATACAAATGTTTGAGTGGTATTATTGTTTCCACAAAAATATTAAGGAGCAAAACTGTTTCTAACATTTATAAAACTGAGAAATGTTTCTTGAGCAGAAAATCAGAATGATTTCTGAAGGATTATGTGACACTGAAACTTCTTTGTAAACAACAGATTTATAAACGTTTCTAGTGATGAATGTTGTGTTCCCAAACGCAAATTAAAGCGGCAGCACTAACAGTGAATCACAACTAAAAACAGTAAGTTACTGTAACAGCAGACATGTAGCGCGTCACACTACAGATTATTATATAATTACAGGCAGCACAACCGTTGTGAATGTTATGACAGCACTAGCAATCTCAGATTCTCACCGCCGTTCATAAAAAGTCACCGGGTCGAGTCACACGTTTCAGCGCTGGTTCTGCTTGTGTTTGGTGCTTTGAATCATTTGAACGCTTTTTAACGGTCTGCAGATGACGCCGCGAGCTCGTGCAGCGCTCTCAGGACCATTCCGTCCGTGATGTTTCTTTTCGCAGTTTATTTAGGTAATAGCTTAAAAGAAAAGAAAAATACTTGACAAAATGAACCTTAAATGTTGTTTGACAGTGAACACATCTTCATAGCCTCATATACACTCGCTGGCGTAAGTCACGAATATTAAACATGTTTAAAAAAAAAAAAAAACTTGTGAAACCAACTGTTTTTTGAATTCTAAGATTATAATCTTTAGACACCACACACGATGTGATTTTTTTTTGCTGACTGCAGACAGTGACTGAGCCCAGACCCGGTCCGACTGGACACGAGCCGTCCTTTATAATAAGCATTAATATATGCAGATATATGACAGTAATTGTGTAGTGTGTGATGATCACCTGTTTTGAGGATCAGTTCAGTCATCAGAGCAACAGAGTTCAGTAACACAACACCGACTGATCCAAACACATACACAGCTACAACACTGGGAAGAGCTGAAACATCAAATCATACAGTTTAATATCAGCAGCATTACATACAATTAAACCACAGTAACAACCACTACAGAGAAAAAACACAACAAATTAAATATCATCAGGACAGAACTGCTTCATGAAACTAATGAGAACTAATAAATCATACAAACAATATTCTGTATGTATTCTATATAGAAGTTGAATGGTTGAATAAAACATGACAACAACACAATATTCAGAAACACCCTCATATTTCACACGTTTGTGTTTGATTGAGGAAACATTTCAGTGAAATATCAGCTCGATTTCATGAAAATCAACATCACAACAGCAGAATAAAAGCTTTGCTGGGATAGGAAATGCTGAATAACTCTACACTATGCTGCATTTTATTGAAATTCCTACAGTAAAAAATAAAAATGAAGTCGCTTGTATGTGATTTGCAAAATTATCATCTTAAAACATATTCAGTTTATAGTAATTAATTAAATTACCAGTAAAACACAATATTTCATGCTACTGTTACAATGTTAATATTCCAGCCTCCTGAAACTTTAAAATCTGTTTTGTGCATTTTATAATACACAGACAAGAGAAAGTTACTGATGAATTAAAGCTTCGTCACAAGCATTAAGAGAAAATAATAACATACAGAAGCTGCATCATTCACACAACAAATAATACACCACCATCATAACATAACGACACTGAAATAACGCAATTAACATTAACATAAGATGTAATATAAAGTCCTAATGCTAATAACTTGAGAGAAAAAACAAACTGGCGCTATTGGGGGAAAGTACTGTTATGTTGTTTTTACTGTAGCGGTATTGCAGTTCTTAACTATTTTAATTATGATAATATTTTACAGTGTGAGAGACTTCATCTCTATTCAGAAAGGTGAAGAGAGAATAAACCTTTAAGAACTGATAGGTGAAAAATCATGACAGTGAGAGAAGATGATCAGAGCAGATGATTAATACTGTACCCCATTTAAATGACCATGTGAAGTTGACCAGTGCCCAGAGTGACTGGAGAAACACAATCCACACACAGGTCCATCCGACTGATCTGAACACCAACAAACACATCAACTTCATCGCGACAGACAAACACTGCACTGTAGCACACATGTAGATGATTCAGTTACTGATATATATATCATATTATGCCACCTTTCATTTTCAGAGCTGTGATGAGAAATAGACCAATACAGCATTGATCAGCATCATGAGTTAACCACACCCGATCTCATGACCGCGAGTGAACCCTGAAAAACAGCTCTAATATTACCCATATTAACAATGTACAATGAAAAATATCTGTAATCTAGTGTTTCTGCGTAATATTATAATATTATATCATCAGAGCTGGGTAGAAACTGATTACATTTAATCTGAGTTATGTAATCAGATTCCAAAATCAAGTACCCCACTTTTAAAATGTAAAATACTCAGAATCAGACTACAGTTACTTTTTATGGATTATATATTTACATACTATTCATACAGTGATGTCCCTTTTATTTATTGATTCTCCCTGATTCGCATAACTTTTCCATCTTTAAATGTTCCCCTTCGAAATATCCACCGCTTCTAGGGGACTCAGAAAGATGTCAGTTGTGTCGACGTTACAACAGAGTCCAGTCATAGCAGATGGGGCTGACCACAGCAGTGACCACTGCATTTACAAAAATCATCTAACTACTGATGAACACATTCATATTATCTGATATAACACTCAGTAACTTATTTCACCGGTCTGTTTTAATGTCTTTGAAGGGATGTTGTTATTTCAAACATAAATACACAAATTACCTTATTCCTATTTACATGTAATGCAGGGTTCCAAACTTTTTGTCATTGTTCATCTTTCTAATATAGTTACTGAAGTACCCCGGAGATTTGAAAATTAATATTTAATAAATTATCACATTTGCATGTTCACGTTTCTCTACGATGGTAACAGGACAGGCAGGTAAACAAATAAAAATAATTACTTTTAGGAAGTGTTTTTATTTATTTGCATACTATTACTTTCAAAATAATTTATTTTTAACTTAAATTTTTTATGGTTTAATGATTAAATTTTCGTTAAAAACTCACAAACCTCCAACAGTTCCTTCACAAACCCCAATTTGGGAGAAACCTTGACATAATGTGATGTTTAATCCACTTTATGTTGTTCATTTCAACGAAAGGAATATATTTCTTTCTCTTTGTTTTGTTACATATCAATATGAATTTTAAAGATTATCCTTTTTAAAACAATGTGATAAATGCGTAAAAGTTTCAAAAAGTAATCTAAAACTAATCACAAAGTAATCTGATTATATTACACCTAAAATGGAGTTTATGTTACAAACTACAACTTTTTTGTGTGTAATCTGGAATCAGTAACAGATTACAAGTTTATGGAGTTAGTAATCTGCCCAGATCTGTGTATAATATTATAAAAAGAGCGGCACATCTGTGTTTGCCACTGACGAATAATATATAAAAACATCTCACAAAGGCTCAAAACAACTGAACACAGGATATTACGTCTGTGAAAATCACATGGAAAGTATACTCCTCTCATGCTACACTTCACTCTAACCTCTGTGAAGATGAAAAATACAGAATGCTAACAGAGAGCATTACATGACTCTAGAATGTAGAGTATGATGGCATGCGTTAGTTTATTAATATCAGGGATCAGATCAGAATTCATCAAAAACACTTACACGCCCATCTGTTGACCACATGTAAAATCCCACCTGTATTTTGTCACTGTTGTAAACACTGGTAAAACTGCCACAATGAAATCCTGGAAAGGAAGAGTGATTATACTAATACAGATACTGAGGATTATATTAAGATTATATTACTACAGATAATGAGATTATATTAAGATTATATTGATGCAGAAACGAGATACATTAATGAGATACTGAGATTATATTAAGATTATATTAATTTGCAGATACTCGAGATTAATAGTCATATAAGTATAATTTTATGAAAGTTATTATATATAACTGAGTATATCTGCCTGAAGTAATCTAATATAATTCAGTATCTGCATTAATGAATCGTTAATATAATCGGTCATCTGAATTAATCTATCTTAATATATCTCGGTATTGTATTAATATAATCTATATAATTCGGTATCTGTCATAATATACGAATATAATTCGGGATCTGCATTCATGTATAATCTTATGATAATCTCGGTATCTGTATTAATATAATCTTAATTAACTTATATATTCATAACAAATATGAGATTATATTAAGATTACATTAATACAGATAATGGAGTATATAAGCTTATATAATACAGATACTGAGATTATATTAAGATTATATTAATACAGATACTGAGATTATATTAAATTATATAATGCAGATACTGAGAGTATTTAAGATTATATTTAATGCAGATACTGAGCTAATATTAAGATTATTAATGCAGATACTGAGATTTATAGATTATATTAATGCGATACCTGAATTATATTAAGATTATATTAATACAGATACGAGATTTATATTAAGATTATATTATGGCAGAGACTGATATTAATTAAGATTATATTATACAGATACAATTATAATTTAATACAGATACTGAGATTATATTAAGATTATAATTAATGCAGATACTGAGATTATATTAAAGGAGTATATTATGCAGATACTGTATTATAAAGTAAGATTATATTAATAATGCAGATACTGAGATTATTTAGATTTATATTAAGCAGATACTGAGATTATTTAATATTAATAATACACGATACTGGATTATTTAAGATATATAATGCATATACTGAGATTATTAAGATTATCTTAAATACGATACTGAGATTATATTAGATTATATAATTAGATACGATAGGAAATTACGATTATATTAAGGCAGATACTGAGTTTATAAGATTCGATTATTCAGATACTGAGATTATATTAAGATTATATTACATGCAGATACGGAGATTATATTAATGCGATACTGAGATTACTTAGATTATATTAATACAGATACGAAGATTATATTAATACAGATACTGAGATTATATTAAGATTATATTAAGGCAGATACTGAGATTATATTAAGAGTTATATTAATGAGATACTGAGATTATATTAAGATTATTAATGCAGATACTGAATTATTAATGGCAGATACTGCCTTATTTAAGATTCTATTACATACAGATACTATCAGATTATATTAATACCGATACTGAGATTATCGCAGATTAATTAATGCAGATACTGAGATTATATTAATGATTATAATTAATGCAGATACTGCGATTACTAATGCAGATACTGAGATTATATTCAGATTATATTACTACAGATACTAATTATAGTGTGAATACAGATACTGAGATTATATTAAATTATCTTTAATGACAGATACTGAGATTATATTAAGATTATATAAATGCAGATACTGAGATTAATTAATACAGATACTGAGATATATAAGATTATATAATGCAGATTGAGATTTTTATAATTTTTTTTAAGATTCTATTAATAGAACTGAATTATATTGATTATATTAATACATATACTGACTTATTTTAAGAGATATACTGCAGATACTGAGATTTATTAAGATTATATTATGCAGATACTGAGTTATATTAAGATTATATTAATGCAGATACTGAGTTATTAATATTATATATACGATACTTGAGATATCTTAAGATTATATAATGCAGTATACTGAGATTATATTAATAATTAATATTAATACAGATACTGAATTATATTAAGATTATATTAATGCGATACTGAATTATGCTTTATATACTAGATTATTTTAAATTGCAGATACTGAGATTATATTATACAGATCCTGAAATTATATTACGTTATATTAATGCAGATCTGAGATATATTAAGATTATATTACTACAGATCATGAGATTATATAAGATTATATTAATGCAGATACTGAGGTTATATTAAGATTATATTAATGCAGATACTGATATTAATTAAGATTATCATTAATGCAGATATTGCTGAGCTTATTATTACGATTATATTCATCATACTGAGATTATAGTACGATTATATTAATGCAGATACTGGGGGGGGGAGCATTATATTAAGATTATATTAATACAGATACTGAGATTATATTAAGATTATATTAAGGCAGATACTGAGATTATTATATTATATACTAAGATTATAAATTAATGCAGATAACTGAGATTATTTAAGATTCTATTAATTGCAGATACTGAGATTCTTTTAATACAGATCCTGAGATTATATTAAGATTATATTAATGCAGATACTGAGCTTATATTGAATTATATTAAGCAGATACTGAGATTATCTTAATACAGATACTTAATTAATAAGATTATATTAATGCAGGAACTGAGATTATATTAATACAGATACGAGATTATATTTAGATTAATTAATGAGATACTGAGATTATTAATATTAATATTATACAGATTACTGAGATTATATTAGACACTTATATTAATGCAGATACTGAGATTATATTAAGATTATATGATGCAATACTGAATTATATTAATATTATATTATACAGATCTGAGATTATATTAAGATTATATTAATGCAGATACTGAAATATTATATTATTCTAAATTATATTAATGCAGATACTGATATTATATTAGATTATATTAATGCAGATACTGAGAAATTAATTTAAACAGAATCCGATATTATATAATATTATATTAATGCAGATACGAGATTATATTAAGATTATATTAATGCGATTACTGGTTAGATTAATATTATATTAATTACAGATACTGAGATATATAAGAATTATATATTGCAGATACTGAGATTATATATTATATACTAAGATTATATGAATGCAGATACTGAGATATATTAATATTTATTTAATACAGTGATACTGAGATTATATAGATTATTTATGCAGATACTGTAATATATTAAGATTATATTAATGTCAGATACTGAATTATATTAATATTATATTATACAGATACTGAGATATATTAAGATTATATTAATGCAGATACTGAGATTATGATATTATATACTAAGATTATATAATGCAGCTACTGAATTATTTAAGATTTATTAATGCAGATACGAGATTAATTATACAGATCCTGAGATTATATTCAGATTATTTAATAATGCATATACTGAGATTATTTAATATTATATTAATGCAGATACTGAGATTATATTAATATTATATTCTACAGATACTGAGATTATATTAAGATTATATTAATGCGAATACTGAAATTATTTATATTATATAAAGATTCTATTAATGCAGAGACTGATCTTATATTAAGATTAGATTGAATGCAGATCCTGAGAGTATATTAATACAGATACTGAGATTATATTAGATTATAAATTAATTCAGATACTGAGATTATATTAAGATATATTCAGCAGCAATACTGAGTTATATTAATCTTATATTAATACAGATACTAATTTATATTAAGATTATATTAGTGGCACATACGAGATTATTATATATATACTAAGATTATATTAATGTCAGATACTGAGATTATATGAAGATTATATAATTGCAGATACTGAGATTATATTATTCCAGATCCTGAGATTAGATTATATTATATTAATCAGATACTGAGATTATATTAATATTTATATTAATCAGATACGCGATTATCTTAATATTATCTTAATACAGATACTGAAGATAATATTTAATATTATCTTAAGGCAGAACCTGAGAGTATTATATTATATACTCAATTATATAATTCAGATACGAGATTATGATTAAGATTAATCTACTGCAGATACTGAGATTATATTAATACAGATACTGAGATTATATTAAGATATATATGCAGAATACTGAGATTAATTAAGATTAAGTAGGCAGAGCTGAGATATATTACTCTTGATTAATACAGATACTGAGAATTTTGGTTGTTTTTTTTTTTTTTTTTTTATATTAAGATTATATTATTGCCAGATACTTAATTAAATTATATTATATACTAAGATTATATTAATGCAGAGCTGAGTATAGTAGATATATTATGAGAACTGAGATTATATGATACAGATCCTAGATTAATATTAAGATTATATTTAATCCGATACTGATATTATATTAAGAATTATATTAATGCAGATACTGAGATTATATTAATACAGATACTGAGATTATATTAAGATTATATTAATGCAGATACTGAGATTATATTAATACAATACTGAGATTATATTAAGATTATATTTAATACAGATACTGAGATTATATTAAATTATATAATACAGATCTGAGATTATATTCAGGATTATATTAATGCAGATCTGAGATTATCTTAAGATTAATTAATACAGATACTGGATTATATTACGGATTATATTAACGCAGATACGAGATTATAGTAAGATTAGCGTAGCCAGATCCGGAGTTATATTAATACCGATCGCGATTATATTAAGATTATATTAATGCAGATACTGAGATTAATTAAGAGTTATATTAATGCACGATACTGAGGATAATTAATACAGATACTGAGATTATATTAAGATTATATAATGCAGATACTGAACATTATATTAAATTATATTAATGCGGTACTGAGATTATAATTAGCAGATTATATTAATACGATACTGAGATGATATTATTATAATTAATAACAGATACTGAAGATATATTAAGAATTATATTCATGCATATACTGAGATTATATTAAGATTATATTATAGCAATACTGAGATTATAATTAGATTAGATTAATACAAGATACTGGATTATAGTAAGTATATTATAAATGCAGAGACTGATCTTCACTTACAGACACACATCACACACATTCACATCCCATCAGACTCTTCGTGATTACATCAGTTATTATATCATTCACTCAGCAATATTCACAGTGTGTACCATTCATTCTGTTTGTAAGATGAAATGTGTTATTTTTTCAGCATTTTAAACTGAGTTAAATAGTTGTAAATATGGAGGATAAGGAGCACAACAACAAAAAATATATGAGCAATGTCATTAAATATATTATTATTAATATCACACACAGGAGATATTATTGATCCGCCGCAGGTAATAACAGCCGTGCTGATATACAGTCATATCACACTCCTGATCATGTGATATACTGCATTTAAACAACAGATCCACAGAAGTACAGTATGTGTGTAAATAATTCAGGAAGAATTAAAGAAGTACTTCTGTCCCAAAACAACACATTCCTGTGTGTCATAAACACTCCTCCATCAGAGTCATCTCCTGCAGTGAAGACATGTTTGACACATTAGAGAAAGAGACGATCTGATCCCACGCGCCGGGAAATGAGCTCATCTGAGAACAGCACTACAGCCGGACTTCACTGACGCACATGAGAGCACACATACAGTCGTGGTCAGAATTATTGGCACCCTCGGTAAATATGATCAAAGAAGGCTGTGAAAATCTGCATTGTTAATCATTTTGATCTTTTATTAAAAACAATTCACAAATATCTAACCTTTCATTGAACTAAAACAATTGAAAATGGGGGAAAATCTCATTATGAAATGAATGTTTTTTTCTCAAATACACGTTGGACACAAT